>NC_064545.1:16330981-16423481 GCF_023856365.1 Brienomyrus brachyistius
CATGGTCATTTTGGCACCTAGAATCAAGCTTTGTCACTTGATTCTACATTGTTCAATTGCTCCAGTTTCAAGGAAACAAACAGGCATGAAATAAGAAGTGCAGGTGACGTATTGAACAATGTCCTACCGCGCTAAAATCCAGCAGATCACTCAATTCCTTATCTGTTCCGATAGCGGCAATCCGCTGCTGAGGGTTCATCTCGGCGATCCTGAACTACACCTAGAAAATAAGGACATTTCTTCATTTCCAGCAGAATTTTTAAACCCTTTCCATCAAACGAGCCCATAAACCCGGAGTGTACTGCAATGCAAACGTCCGATTCAATATTCCCGAAGACAAACTCAAGACCACAAAATACGAGACACCAACAACCCAATACTGCTACAGTGCCATCTCTCATATATATGAAAGGTAAAAGCATTACCATTAACCAAATAAAACTAATAAATTAATTGATCAAAAAGTTATACCGAAATACCGAATCCGTAAAAATCCGGCGAGGACCCCAGGATGAGTGAAGCTCTGGTCAGCCGAAGCGCCGACGGGTATCCGCTTTTCGGTATCCTCTAACCGCAAAGAGAGTCCCCGAAAGGCGACTCGGTGCGGGAATATGTCCGGGGAACGGCGGGTGCTTATCCCGACCCGGGAACACAGAAGGCAAAGACGGAACGCCGGAGGGCGGCGTGCGGAAAAGACACAGCCGCCCGACCGCTGTCACCCGACACGGCGACCCCGTCACCTTTCTGTGCGGCACGGGCAGCGACAATAATAACAACAAGAATTGTAACAACGGCAACAATAAAACTGCGATAATAACCACCCGTGAGCACGAGCGTGAGCGCGGCTCGCCCCCCGGCGGACTTTAACGCCCATTCCCGGCTCCAAGCGGCCAGTGAACTCGGCTCATCCCCAACATTTGAGGATTAACCCCCCATCGGCTTGGCGAGATAAACAGCGAAATGCGAGGCGAACGAGTTACTTCAGCTGCAGGGAAGTCATTAATAAAGGGCCAGAAACTGGCGAAGCGCCCGCTGACATAGAGGTGCAAAGCGGAGCCGGAGAGCGCGGCGGCCGCCGACCCCTCACTCGCGGCGGCTCGAGCCTTTTTGTATCCCAACTTCTTTCACCCAGTCCGAAAGCCCCCCTTTTCCCTAACATCCAATATTTTACCTTTTTCGTTTAAAAATCCAACTAGGGCGATCGGATACAATAGCGGGAGCGATGTTTTTCCCCTCCTGGCGGCTGACAGGCTTTAGAGTCGAGGTGTTTCCAGTGATATTTAGCCAAATATTCCCCGACCGTAACTTGCGAGTTTCCCTCAGGCGGACATTTTTGCTTTGCAAACCCTAACATCACGTTGACGTGCGGCGCTGTATCCCTCCGCCGAGCTAGATGTGTCTCTTTTAACCCCTGAGTGAGTGACAGGCTGCGCGAGAGAACGGGAGCGCGCCGCTCTTACGTCGTTTGCAACGCCACATGGATGGCCTAGTTAAATGTCCAACAACTTGTATTTGGTTCGATGCATATGTGAACAAGTCCACTGACTAATTCATTTTGTTTCCCCACAAATAAACTCATGCATTCCACATATAATTGAGATTCCATATCTTAGGTCCACTTCTCGTTCACTTTTATCTAGCAGATGCGAATAGCGCATTTTCGCTACATTATTACTATACTACCACATCACTTTTACATTACATTACTTCCAAATAAATAGTACGTTTAATTAAAATATTACATAGGCTTTGAATGTGTATAAGCTTGTGTGTACAATCTGTACAATATGATTTTTACCTACAGATATATCTGCCATGATGTGCATGGCTCAGTGAGTCAGGCCTGTGATCAGAAGGTCGCTGGTTTGAATCCTGTCCTCAGCAGTCTTCTGTCCGCTGTTGACCCTTAATCAGCAATGACCTACGGAGCACTGGAAAAATGGCTAAACCTGCACTCTGACATAAAGATTCTTTTTGATCTGCATGTATGTCTGTCTTAGAGGAGTGAAAAATGTTATATGGAAAAATCATCCATTTTCCATACCCACTGCTGGCCCTGTAAGCGACATAGGTGAACTCCCCAAACGCCATTTGATTAGGGGGCGCAAGAGAGAGACTAGGAAAAAAATCAGAAGGAACACCTCTGGTGACATTACAGTTATTTAAACTAGTTTTAATGTTTCGCTACTTTTCTTGAGAAATGGGTGTTTGCTGGTTAGCAGCCAGACACCCTGTGCTGCTGAAATGTTTAATAGAATACTAATGATACTTTATTCATCCCTGTGGGGAAATCCTCTTTTTTGCCTTCCACATCTTGCATTCAGTGACACACATGTAGGTGAGAGCTAGTCTGTCAGTAAGGAGCAGCCTCCTGCAGCGGCTGGGGTGGGGTGGGGGGTTAAGGGCTACGCTCAAGGGCTCACAGACATGATTATTCCATGGGAGCTGGACTCAAACCAGCAACCTTCTGATCACAAGCACTGAGGCTTATCCCACTGAGGCACACGTTGATTAAACAGGCAAGATTTTTTTTTTTTTTTTTTGCTGTTGGAGGTTGGTTGGCGCTCAGTAGGACACCCAGAGAAGGCCCTACCCATCACAGCAAATGTGGAGGAAATTTGCATGAACCTTGCTCCGTTTTTGGACTGCATCAAAACAGCCACTGTGCCACAGTGCTACAAGCACACACTAAAGCATTCCAATGTTTTAAAAGCATTTATAAATTTCTATCTATCTATCTATCTATCTATCTATCTATCTATCTATCTATCTATCTATCTATCTATCTAATCTTTAGCCTACATGTGCAAATGACAAATAAAACATCATGTAATTTCATAACTACAGAATCTGGAGAATCAGAATTCATGTCGAACACAGTAATTTCATATGGTGCATTTTGGGTAAATAACAAACGTGATCAAATTTCTTTTGAACATAAGACGGTTGAAACCTACATTTCGAGCATCAATTTGTGCTTCACGTGTAAGTATATGACAGCTGATCATGGATAGAAGCGTTGAAATATGAACGTTCTGTGTGAAAATAACGCCTCGGACAACTTTTTAGTTAGTTAAAATTAATATCATTCTCTGAAATACAAACAATACACGGGGACTATTTTTCCTTCCGCCTATGCGTAAAGCGAAAAGCGGCGCGCCGCCTTCACTGTTTTGCTGTCAGTGGTTGACAGCGGATTACTGGCCGGCTTTACAGCAGATCCGCAATCCGACTTGGAGGGGATTTACCCACGATCGATAACCACGTCGGACATGAAGATGGGTTCGGCCCATGATAGAGTTGCATGACACAGACAGTTATGAATATGTGTCGGGTGTTAATAATGCATAGCTTGTTGCATTTACCGTATATGGCGTGGATAAGTTGTAATAAATGATCCGGTTGAATATGCTATGTTGGAGTTTGAGTTACCGCGATTATTAGTTCAATCTAGTGCTTTTTGGACGCCAAATAATAGTCTAATGTGCAATTTGTCTGATAGATTTTAATGCTTTTGCAGGCTCGGTGTTGCTGTAAGTAGCCGGCGATTCGTCCGTTTTCTGGGCATAATCGGCTACATCATACGGGGATAATTTCCTCGGGGGTTCATTCACCTTAATTGGTTAGATCTGGTTCGTTAGGTATAATTTAATTTGGTGTTATATTTTGTTTAATTTTATTAATTATTAATTTATTAATTGATAATTATGTTGTTATCTACAAATTATTAAATACTGATTTGTTCTACATTATTCTTACATTCTTGCCTTGTCTGTTTATATAAGCTTAAATAGATTAATATAATAGATTCATATATTATATGTGTTTTAAATCGTTGCACATTTATAGTAAATTTAAGATTAGTTATATTTGCTGCAGTTAAAGATTTATTTTCAAGCCATAAAATTTACGAAGTTAATTTCTATGAATAATGTGACCCGCGTTTTGATCGATTCTCACTACCTATACATCTGCAGCTACCCAACTGTATGTGGTAATTGTCATGTAGTCCACTGCCTGATTAAATTCATATAAATAAATTGATGATACCACAGCACAAGAACAAATAGGTGTAACCGCATTTGCATGACACTGGGATTAAACTGATATAGAATAAAGTTTTATTTCCGTGCATTTGTGCGGAATTTGAGATATTTCAGTTCCATATTATCTACAGTTGTACAGTTTTGAACGTAACTAACGTCCAGTTACCCATCTAATATTAAAACCACTGTTTAAAAACCTCCAGAAGTGGAAAAGGTGAGAAACTGTCCATTTACTCTCTTGTTTGAAAAATGCAGAGCGCCATCTGTTGGGTGATTTATATATTACTGCATTTGCCAAATGTACTATATTAAGGCGACCAAGTAAAGCGCCACCTGTTGTATTAAAGGATGTATAACTACCGCGCAAAAACCTATATTCGGATAAAAGTATTAAAACTAACCAAGAAAATATTGCAATATACTTAACTTCATATATATTTGACAAATAGTCTAGCCTTGGCCCACGATTCACTATGAAAATAATGTTTAACCTTATGAGTGCTTAACAATGGCGTGGTGTGTAGTTTGGCAGGTTAGGGACCTGTGTCCCTTACAGGTAGGTTGTTGTTTCAGATCCCAGGACTTGCAGAATAACCACATCACCATTTGGCCTATCAGCAAAGCCTAGAATCCTAGGTTTGGGTAAACGTGTCTGGTTAAAAAATAAATGTATCGTAAATGCACTATATTAACAATAGTTCAACGACAAAGGTTGTTAATATGCTAAATATTTTTATGAACATTTTATAAGATGATTTTTTAACAACAAATGACAAGCTTCCTGTCCCTTGGGGGCGATTCATCAGTAGTTGTTTTTTTAAATGAAAATTATGAATATGATTACTGATTCTAACACATCAGGAACAACCACAGCATCTTACAAACAACAGCTGTTTCAAACTCTGCATTGGAACAGATACAACAGAGATATATTATTATGTAAAATTTCATTCAGTCAGCTGATGTCTGTACATGCAGTCTTTCACTGCAGGCTGCATTTCGTGTATGTTTTACTAAATGTGTTTTATTAACACAATAACATCCATCCATCCATCCTCCTCATCCATCCATCCATCCATCCATCCATCCACCATCTTGCCATTTTTCTTCCTGAGGGTTGCAGGGGACCCTGAGCCGATCCCAGGCAGTAACACAATAAGTTCTATTATAATGAATTCGATTAGCATTTTATTCATTGGAAGCTGCTTTTTCCCAAAGCAACATGCAAACGAGGAAACACAGTCAGACCCTGTAGAACCTGTAGAGTCCCTGTAGAGCCTCGCTTAAGGGCCCCATGGTGACATCATGGTGACATCACTCTGCTGACCTTCTAGTCACATGGACGGCAGCCTAACCAGCTAAGTCACACATATAACTAACTTATAACGTAAATGAACGAGGCCTATCAGCCAAACGTGGAACCAAAGATAAAAAATGCCTGAAGACAAGAATTCATACAAATACATCATATTCTATGAATTTCAGGCTCCTTCTCACCCTCGCCTGTGCATTACTAACTGTGTGGCATTAAGTACGCAGTTTGAACAGCCTTTCGCTGTGGACTGCAGGTACACGGTAATTATCATTGATTTTTATCTCAGTTCGCAGGGATTGTATTGCCATGGGGAAAACGAAAGTCTGGTGAGCTCTAGTCTGGCTGCCCTGGAGGTTGTTTATTTACCAAATATTATGGAGACTGTGACATCATAACATTTTCATCACATGATATGTTTATATTTGAGACTGGGCTTTATATATACTCAAAAACCTATACCATCTACTTACCATCCATCCTTCCATCCATCTATTCATCCATATATATGGTAACAGCAAAATATGTGGATCAGAATAACTGCAGATCATATTCTCTGGATTAGTTTTCATTAACTTCAGGCTTTGGTTACTTTGCTTGTCATCAGTGCCCCCCAAAAACACAAACCCAGTTGTATTAATAAGGCAGATAAATGACTGAAAGAATGTTGATTTCCATAATGTAGGATGTCGGCACTTTTAATCCGGCGTGAATAGGAAGAGGTGAATTCGGGGCCCAAAGCAGACCGCCGTGAACGTGACCGCAGAGATAAAGACCACTGGTATTTTCAGCATAAATATTAGGTCAACAAGCAGACGGCAGTTTTCAGACCATGTCTAGAGAAAAGTAACATTCAAATGATGACCCATTACTCATCATGATGGTGATGAGGATGATAATGATGTTTATAATCAATTATATTATTGCACCTAGAAATGTATTATAACTCTTATATTTAATGGTACTGTGATGGGTGTAATATCAAGCATAAAATCATTTTACCTTTTTTGATAAATCATTTATTAACGTTGAGCCCAGTTAGGGGACGGCATGCATTTGGTCCAGAGTCAACATGAAACATGTTGTGCCTTCCTGGTTACCAAGAATTACACTGCATCTCGGCTTCGCCTCTGCTGGGACTCTGCTGCCGGGTGAAACCTGCCTCACTGCTCTTCCGAATCGGAATGGGTACGTCCTAGGGCAGAGGTGGGTAATCTCACCCGCAAAGGGTGAGTGCAGGTTTTTGGGGTAACCTTTAGGTCAGCTGCTCAAACCCAGGTGTGAGGACTCTTCAGCCAATCAGTCCTCTAATTAGTAATCTAATTAGGGAGTCACAGCAAAAACCCGCACACACAGCGGCCCTTTCTGGGTAAGATTGCCAACCCCTGTCCTAGGGGATATGTGGAGGGGCAAACAACTGAGTGTGTGGAAGAAATGAAAAGTCCCGATCGCAGTGCGTCATCTGAGAGCGTGACGCAGACTTCTGCACAGGGAACTGTGCAGAATATTGATTATATTCTCTTAAGGGGCCCGAAGGAGCAGATTCAGGGGCCAACAGGGGCGCTTGAGTATGGCAAATTATAAACTATATGTTTGGGGAACATTATGCGATAATGAAGTTTTACTCACCACCACCCCCCCCACCCAAGCCACAAGGGCCAAAGGTGGCATTTTGTGAGGGAGCACAGAATTTTGATCCACACCCCCCCCCCCGAATGGGAGGATCTCCCCCCACATCCCTGTAGAACTACAGCGCCGACTTACTTTAGTTATTTGTTACTCTCCGGAGCCATAATGTATGTTAATCCTATAAAACAATACTTCTGTTTGCAGTGTTGGGTCCTTGTTTTTCCTTGATAACAAAGTCTGACAGTTTGAATTAAAGCCAAGGAGGCTGAATGAGAGACGTCCTTCCCAACCATTGGCCAGCTAAGCTTCACCCAGCAGAACAAACGAAAGATTTTAATTTGAAATAAATTGTCATTTTCTGATGCGTAATGCGGTTTGCGCAGGTTCAGCACCTTTTTACATATATATATATATATATATATATATATATATATATATAAAAAAAGAGATTGACTGCAAGTCATACCACAGGCATCTCAGCAAGGAGCTGCATTTTAAAGTGCATTTAAAGAAAATATGGTAACGTGATTGTGTTTTGTTACATGCATATAATAATCGGCCCTCATAAACCAGTGAGACCTCCTCATCATTTCAAAGTCGGGACATGAATAAACTGCATAAACGCACAGTGTGAAAAATTTGAGTTGGAGACCAACCTAAGTGGGGTGGAGAGCTGGCAGCGGGGGGCAGCGGGGGGCAGCGGGGGGACGGCAGGGATGTCACGAGTCTCCGCTGTTCAGTGAGTTCAGCCTCAGAAGACTCACTCAGTGAAAGGTTCTTAGGGAAGCCCGCAATAGCGTTTCCAGAGAAGACAAAGTCTCACCCCAGGAAGCACCTGCTTCTTTTTCAGTCGAGGTGCCGCTTGCAGTGCGCCTCACGACTGTCACTGGCTGTCTAGTGCAGTGTTTCCGAACATGGTCCTCGGAGACTCCGAGACGGTCCACGTCTTTACTCCCTCGCAGCTCTCGGTAGGAGCAAAAACATGGACTGTCTGGGAAGTCCCTGTGGACCGGGTTGAGAAACACTGCTCTGGCGTGCCAAGGTGAACAGGACTGGAGCAGAGCTACCTGGGTTGCCTTCAGAGCACAGACTAGGACTCAGTGATGTATCAAAGGGCTTGTAAATCTCACACCCTCTCATCTAAATAACGTGAAATAAAAAGAACCCAATCTCAATTCCAGTACATGCACAAGTACTAGCTTGATTTAAAAGTAGTTTGGCTAAAATCAGCTTAAATGACCTGCTCCCTGGGTTTAACAGAAAAGCACTACACATTTAATTAGCAAATTATTTAGCTGGCGGTAGAGGCAGAAAATTAAAAGGACTAAAGTGAACTGCATTTACAAAACACTTTTCATGTATGCTGATGATTGCAACTCCTAGCTGAAAAGCCCAGACAGAAATAATTGGATTTGTGTACTTAGGACTGTATCATTGTATTGGCCAGCCTGCTGAGAATGCATGTGATCTTAGCACTGCCTGCCTGCATGTGATCTTACCACTGTCATAGAAACTTTGGCATGTGAGCCAATAATTGAAAAGGCGTTGAAACTAAATCTGATTAAATTTTGAGACAAATCGCTCCAAAACTGGAGCAGTTCTACATAGTGACGTGCAAAACTGCACAAGAAAGAGCAATTTTGACTCAACAACCGTTTGATGCATCTATTTCAGGCTTTGCAGAGACTTTGTAAGGGGGGCCAGAATGGAACTGGATACATTTTGAAACTGAAGGCCCTCACTGAAGCAGCGCTGCATCGTAATACCAAAAAGTGCAGTTTGGATACTTGACACCATTCAGATGATAACTCAGAAAGTTTTAGATGCTTTGCATGGGTGGCAAAGTGGAGCTGGTTAAATTTTGAGACTGACGCAGCACCAATTAGTGGCAGCAAAGGGAAAGGTGAAAGCAGACAACATTCAACTTTGTGAATGAGATAAGTTAAAAAGCATTTAATAAATCTAATTACTGCTTCACAGAAACATTGTATGGATAAAGGTCTATGACTGGTTTTATTTTCAGACAAACTGCCCCAAAAATGAAGCAGCAGCCGCACTGTCTGGCAGCAAAGGAAGGAAAAAGCTGCTGTAGAAGACTTTGGTTTTGTGAAGACAGTAACACAAAGTTACTTTTTTATAAATACATTGTAGGAATGACAAACTGAAAGTGATCAAATTTTGACAACAATAGCCCCAAAACTGAAGCAGCGTCACATAATGATAGCAAAGAGAAGGGCAGCCCAGACACTTGATCCTGTCAGCATGATGACTCAAAAATGATTTGGCTGATCTTTTCCAAGCCTAGCAGGCACACTGTATGGTTGAATTTCTGTACTGGTTCCAATTTTGGCACTTAATGGCACTAAAGAGAAGGATGAGATGATCAGAGGCGTACCCATGAGAACAGGATCTATCTATTTGTCATTATTTACCAGCTGACCCTTATCGATCTTTGATCGGCCTTATTACCACTTCACAAAAACAGTACACATGTACACAAAACAGTACACAAAAACATGAAATTCTATGCCTAAAATGTGCACTTGGTTAGATCCAAAACTGTAACTGAAATGACAAAGGGTGGCAAAACTGGAACTGCCAGCAGAGGGCAAACTAGAGCAATAACAGAACCAGTGGTATTAGAACTGTACAGTGGCCACTGATATAGCTGTTCTGATCCCTCACCCCCCCCCCACACACAGACACAAAACAGTATTCCAGATATGCATCTTCATATTGTTTGTTTTAACTGTTGCTTTGCGGTTTCCAAGGGTACTAAATCAAGTTTGTCTTTTATCATCCATCCATCGATCCATCCATCCATCCATCCATCTACCTTCTACCTCCTTATCTTAGCCAGGCTTGAAATATTCTTTTTTAATCATTTCTCTGAAGAGGAAAGCTTATCAACATCTTATAATCAGTATTGTGCAAAGCAATATTGTATGAGGCTGGATGGTAAGAGGGCGGAATGCTTATTCACACACAGGATGCCACATCAGGCCGGCCAGCAAGACGGTGGCTCCCGACCTCTTTGGTTCCTGGTGCACAGCGGAGCTGAAAATGTTGAGGTTTTTCACGCAAAAGGTGGCAAAGGAAAGCAAAAGATTGCAGTCTGTGCTGGAACGGCTTGGCGACAGAGAAATAGCAGCACATTTCAGTCACCGTGGCAGGGCTACCGTGTCCCACGACTCTGTGGCACTGTCTATATTATAGACAATGCAATGATGGGAAATCCCAGACCAAGCTTCACCTCAACACCTCAACTTAAAAAAACTCAGATAGCAGCGATGGTATGTTTAAGAAGTTTATGTTTAAGAAAAACTCATAGGCACTGTGAGTATTTGGGACTCGCGTGTCACAGAAGGTCTAAGTACGCTGTATAAGTGCAGAAAGTGAGTTAGCGAAGTTTTAGAAAGAATGTCGCGACTTCATTCAAGGAAAATAAACATTTGTAATGAGTATCGAAGTGTCAGTACTTAGCTGGCCTGTAAACCAGCAGTAAGTTTCCAGTCTCAGGATAAGTTCCCCTGGGTAGATTTTCCCCGTAATTTTCCTGCCTGTCTACGTGTCAGATACTGAGGTATCGATCTTTCCCTGGTGCTTTTCATTATGAACTTGGCAGTACCGGTTTGTAAAAATAAAATTGCCTATGGTTGGATGGGCTGGGGGGGTGGGCTTCATCTCTGCTCTGACTTCACCACCACCCACGTTTAAACCAGTTGATTAAAATCCACCTCCCCACAGTGCATGACTAAAGCAGTTTTTTCTACGGTGGATCATTTCAGGAATTTTATTATGAATGTTCAGGGCGGTACAGGGCCTCGGCGTGTAGATCTGTTACTTCCTCCCCCCCCCCCATGTTCTCTGCCTTCTCCCCACATGTCTGGATGGTGCTCGATGTGAGGGGTGACATCGTGGATGTGACTTGCGAACGGTAACATCGTGGGTGAGGCCCTCAATCTGCCACCTTACACAGGCCGGCCTGGAGAACTGACTCACTGATGGACTTTGGCTTGACCTTAATCACAGCTTACACCTGCTTTTAGCAAGCAAGTCCACCCTTTGCTTTTTCCTTTAATGTTAGCATGACTCATGCTTGATAGATGTAGTGTTCCAGTGCAAATTCAACACTGTATGGTTTTACCTTCACTCCAGATTATTTAGCTGTTTACTGAAGTAATGATGGTTCCCTGAACTCCAAAAGAAATGTAATGAAAGTGGTCCATCCATCCATCCATCCATCCATCTTCTGTAGCCGCTTGTCCTATTCGGGCTTGCAGGGGGTCCGGAGCCTATCCCACTACCTACTACACAGGAAAATACTTACGATGAGGTGATAAGCCTCAGACAGAAGGTTAGCACTCAAGTATGAGTTTGCTTTCAGGATTTCAACATGTACTTATTTCTGAGGAGCAATGTTTAAGGTATTGAAAGTGGGCAGTAACTTCTGAGATATCACACAAGGCCTGTTACTAGCTTTCCTCTTCAAGTTATTTGGACATTAAGTTTCCTTCTAGTGATTAATGAGGAGGCAGCATCTACGGAACATTTGGCTGAGTCATGGCTGGGCCTCAGCTGTTTGGCGTCTTCCACCCCATTGCTGGGTCACTTATATGACCAACAGTTGGATCCTTAGTAATACTGGCAGCTTGCTAATGCCTTGTCCAAAAACATGGTGTTGGACTAGCATCCGATCCACAATGTCCCTTGCTTGGAGCCTTGTGCTTCGTTGGGGAGACCGAAAAGATGGATGGATGAATGGATGGATGGATAGAGTGATCGACTGAGTGTGAATAGTGGTGATGGTGCATGACCTCCTTCCACCCTGTCTAGGCACCGTTGTGAGCGTCCTCACAAACTGCATCACGGCCTGATTCAGGTCCCGCAGAGGTTCAGACCGCCAGTCCCTTTGGCAGGCCATTAAAACAGTAGACAACACTGCTAGCAGCAGCCTATCTTCTTCGCTGGACGTCTACAATGACTGCTGCATGCAGGAGGCCAGTGGCATCATCAAGGAGCCATCACGTTCCTCTGTGGTTTGCAGTCGTCAGTGAGGAGGTTCTGCAGCCGCAAAGCCAGGACAGCAAGGCTTAAGAACGGCTTTTTTCCCACAGACTGCTGAACAGTCTGGACCCTGAGTGGGTCTGTGAAAAGCACTAATAATTCAGAATTCATAACTCAGAAACTAAAATGTACTTATTTATTATTATCTTCTTGTCCAAGTCCATGGCCGATTTACATAATCTTTCCCTACCAATGAGGTGGTCAGCTGTCTTCCTTTCGTCTGTGTCTTAATGTCCGTATCTTACAATGTCATAATTATGTTTCTCAGTCATCATTTTTTATTTATTAAGTTTCATTTGCGCCGTGACCATCGAGCGAGAGACACGAGAGTGACACACATTACCTCAGTACATGACCCAAGCATCACATATCTGAAGCTGGCGATCAGGATAATTTGGCTTTGAAATGTGATCAGGCAGATGTAGGGTCACCCCAGTGGTCCGGCAGCAAAAAGGAGCGTGCGGAGTGGAAATGGCACCACATTCATGGCGACGGTGTGGTACACCGTAACGCCTTCCCTCCTGCCCGGCGGCACTCAACAGAGAAGGCAGCAGAGGAGGCAGAGTGTAAAGAGGGCGGCGTGGCCCTCTTAACAGATTTCTGCCCCAGATGGATGACGTTATCGTCCGGGCTTCCCATTAGGGGGCGGCGGTGAGTAATGGTGGGCAGTTTAAGCAGCGTGAGAACTGTTCCTTTGATTAAATAACTCGAGCGGGGAAGAGTGCAGAAAAAGCCTCTGTAAGCTTTTTTAATGGACGAGTGCGTTTGTATTGTGGTGGCTGGCTGGCAGATGGGGTCACACTTCCCGCGCATGAAAATCCCTATTAGGCGAGCTGAAGTAGCAGAATGTGAGGAGTGAAAAATGGGCTGCGCCTGGTCAGGGCCGGGCCCATGGGTAGGCCGGCGAGGCCGGCGTTGGCACATCATTAAGCAGGAGCGAAAAAAAACACACAAAGCTTTGTGTAATTGCAGCATTATAATGGTTATTATGCATGCTTAGGAAGTGAGGAGCAGGAAGGCTCTCTGCTAATTTGTCTTATCTTCTTTAAAAACCTGCTGGGAGTGAAGGCGTGGCCCCCCCCAGCCCCCGGATAAAGGGTTTATTTAAATCAGGCTGTAATCTGGCTCATTACGCCATGCGTGTCCCCCCCCCCCCCCCACCGCCTCCGAAATAAGGTTGAGGTTGAACTGCTTAAATTTTTTATTATTGCCAGCAAAACACATCTGACAGAGCAGGATTGATTTTTGTGCTCGCAGAAGATATTCACAGGGCTGGCAAATTAGGTCTTCAGCTTCGGCAATTAGGCGTCCCTGAATCTAATTAGCGGCCCTTACACTCACCGGCGATCCCCGAGATTTATTGGACTTTAATGTGCTTTTTATATTTCGTAGTTGCCGGGAGAATAAAGGAGTGGTTTTGACTTATATTTAACTTTTGGGCTTTGCCCTTGTTTTTTAAGAATAGCTTGAAAAAGTTGTTTTATTTCGAGGGCAGAACAGACCTTTTCCTCTGGCGTGTTCAGCCTAGCCGCCCGCGCCGATGCCTGGCATTTTCTGCGAGAATGAGTGTGGGGGCGCAGCTGCGGGGTCAACACAGGCGCCGATACCTTCAGCTGTGTTACAATAACATTACAACCCCTCCCACCCCCGCCTTTGAGGGCGCCGTTATTCAGCTCTCCGTCCCACCTCTCCCCAGCACGTCTCGCAGGTTCAGTAACCGCACTGGCACCGCTTGGGGATGGGGGGGCCGGGGCGGGGGGGGCGGGGGGGGAGCTGGCTGAGCAACGAGGGATAGGAAAACCACAGCACCTGGCAGGAGTGCCCCCCCCCGCAGTCCACCACCGTGGGGCCTGTCTCACTTCAGCTTCACGGCACTGCACGAGCCCACCTGCCCGCCACAGACTCCTCTACCCCCCCCTCTTGCTCTTCACCAGGCCCGCCCCTTCCCTTGTTAAAATGTACGTATCCCACGCTGCCTTTGGTGGCTCGGCAGATGACATCCAATTCCACCTGCTCTCTCTACCTTTTTTTCCCCCCAGTTGATGATCTTCGCTCTTTGATTTGACGTTTGTAGCTGGGCCTTTGGAGACAGGATGGCTGCTGCTAAGTGCACGATCATGACCAAGAAGAACCACAAGCTTGAGTTTAAAGACAGAACAAGCTGAGCTGGTGCAGCTGAAGTAGATGAGCCGATGCTCACGGCCCCCCTCCCACCCCACTACTTATCCTAGTCGTGGTCATGAGGGGCCTAGAGCCTCCCCCTAGCAGCACAGGGCACATTGCTGGGGTGCGCGCTAGATGGAATGCCAGCCTATCACAGGGCACATGCACACGGCCAACTTTGGTCAGCTGGCTGGAGTGAGATTGTTAACTTGAGACAAGTCTGCACACGCATTTACATGTACGTCACAGTTTTATTGCCTTGTACATAGTCCGTAGGGTTTGCAAACGACCCCTGCACATTTAATGTAGCTAATTTTGGGTTTATGAAGGAATAATATAGATTTGCTGTCAGATTTCTTGTGCGAGCATGAGAGTCTGAAAGCGTGAATGTCACGGCAGATGCGTGAGAGTTGGTGACCCTGCACGCTTTGGGAGGACACCTGCGTGATACAGGAAGAGCATGCAAGCCCCACGCAGAGAGCGGTGCAAACCCTAACCTGGGAGGAAGCAGACAACGGCAATAGCTGGTGAGCCACTGCATGGAAATACGGCTTGTCTTTGTTTGCAGAACAACAGAAAACGATCCAGATCTTATGCATCCCTTTGCCTCAAAGTACTGAGGAGAGTTATGCATGTGCTATTTGTATACAAGGCTTTACATGAAATAGTTCATGAAATCTTGGTCCCAAAGGAGGAATTATGTAAATTTGACATACTTGTAATATATTCAGTGCTGGCAAGCAGAATGTCCAGCACCAAAGGTCACACAAGAATGAGGCAAATGCTCTTATTCATGAATTACGTTGTTCCTAAAATCTAGATGGATGTATTTCAAAGGAGAGTGGAGTGAATCAGGCCATTTGCCCGACTCTCAAGTCTGTGACAATACTGAACACCGTCATCCATCTTTTTTTTTTGGGTGGAGAGCAGTGTATTGGAGGAGGGGGGCAAAGAGGGGGTGGGCAGCGCTTGTGGCTTGCGGACTTTGAGTCAGCATAATGGGGAACTCACTTGTGAATTGCCCCATTCACGTTCATGCCGGCCTGGATTGATTTGCTTGTCCACCGAACACCTTGCTGCAATACATAAAGCTCTGACAGGTAAGCTTGGCTCCCTTTATACTGGAAACCACTTCAGACTGGGTTCTGTAGGGAATAGATTATGCAGTTTACAACAGGGACAGAATTTGTACATTGCAGTCCTTTCATTTAACTGAATGATATGATGTCAAAAGCGCAGTGGGCATTCCCCTTGGCTGTCGCTTTGATTATTCTTCAGCCAATAAAAATGATTGTCTATGTATTTTACTTTTTGTAAAAATGTACTACTAAGGAAGAAACATGGACATTCAGTTTGTTGATAAAAACAAAACTGATCTACCATCATATCCATTCATAAAACACAGAACTATTATCAGCAAGCTAGTCCCCCCGTAAGGCTGATTAAGTACAAATATTTAGTACCTGGCTGTATATTATGCAGAGCTAGGACGACACTAGGCATACTCCTATTATGGGCCGTCTAAGAACAGCAAATAGGCCTAAGACACAAACCGAGTGGGATGTGAACCCCCAACAGCAGAGCTGCGAGATGTCAGTGCCACCTACTGAGCCTCAGCACCGGCTCAGCATGCAGAAAAAAAACCCCAAATATTTATAACAAAAATATAAAAACACGTCATATGAACATGCCATAGTGTACGTGAGCCCTGTGCTGGGTAGACCATGACCAGACAAGGGGTAGGAAGGCGCATACATGACTTGAGAGGCGACACAGAGAATTCCTCTCTCTCAGGATTGACGGGTTGATGTTCCGTTCTGTGACGCAACTTAGCAGGCAGGTTATTTCAAATTGTTCTGGTAGAGACAGACTGGACCTGTCATGTGCGGCTTGTACGACACAGGATATCCCTTCTCTTTCGGGACGTCCTCATTTGTCACCGTATCTGCACAAGAGACCTCAGGAAAACTGACAAAGATGAATTCTTCGGTCTGTCAAGTGGAGCACACTGATGCATCGCAACCTAGCTAGCTAATAGAGGGGAGATTTTAAACTCCCCAGCCTATAAATTGTTTAAAAGTGTGATTTATTGGGAGTAATCCATCAGTGAAACTGGGAGGCGTGAACTATGAAGGAACACCTGTGGCATCGGCCTTGGTGTCAGTGAGCCCGAGCACTCTGTCGGAGGCAGGCCAGGTCACGGCGGGTGTCGCCATGGCTACGTCACCAAGGACGGCCATCCCAGAAAATAACGCGGCTTGCTGTTCTGCTTCCCTGGGGACCCCCGCCGATACACACAGCTCACTGGGGAGGCAGAACATTAACCTTCTCTCTCCCCCCATCCTTTGTTTATGGGGACATTTTAAGGCTCGGTGTCCTCTTGAGATTTCAATGCCTTGAAAAAAAATCGATGCTGGCTGGTTCTTATGCAAAGTGACTCTTGCGTGAGTAAGAATTGAGCCCCGACCTGGTCATGCATCATCTACTTCATGATTAATAATGGACAAAGTTTGAGACCATTTGGATTGTGTGTTACAGCAGCGAATAGAGAACCTCTGACCAGTCTAATTCTGGGGGAAAAGGAAGAAGGTTTGGGACACGTAAAAGCAGAAAAATGAGATACAGCTTCACCTTCAGCAGAACTCTCACATTCAAGGGCACTTCGTGTTTTTATTTCTTATAATAACCTGAAACCTGGCTTGGTTGTACAATAAAGGTCAAGGTGTTTTTTTAACCAAACCATTCTCACCGAAATAGGAACCAGAACTGAAACAAAAAAGTACGATTTCTCAAAGAAATCGTTTCATGGTAGCAGAAAGCTAATTTGCTTTGACACATCCATCCTTCGTCTGTACCCGCCGGTCCAGTTCAGGGTCGCAGGGTCCGTAGTCCATGGGCACAAGGCAGGGAACAACCCAGGAGGGGGCGCTATAACACATCACAGGGCACAAGGCAGGGAACAACCCAGGAGGGGGCGCCAACCCATCACAGGGCGCAAGGAAGGGAACAATCCAGGAGGGGGCGCCAACCCATCACAGGGCGCAAGGCAGGGAACAACCCAGGAGGGGGCGCTAACCCATCACAGGGCACAAGGCAGGGAACAATCCAGGAGGGGGCGCCAACCCATCACAGGGCGCAAGGCAGGGAATAATCCAAGAGGGGGCGCTAACCAATCACAGGGCGCAAGACAGGGAACAACCCAGGAGGGGGCGCTAACCCATCGCAGGGAACAAAGCAGGGAACAATCCAGGAGGGGGCGCCAACCCATCACAGGGCACAAGACAGGGAACAACCCAGGAGGGGGCGCTAACCCATCACAGGGCGCAAGGCAGGGAACAACCCAGGAGGGGGCGCTAACCCATCACAGGGCGCAAGGCAGGGAACAACCCAGGAGGGGGCGCTAACCCATCACAGGGCGCAAGGCAGGGAACAACCCAGGAGGGGGTGCCAACCCATCACAGGGCGCAAGGCAGGGAACAACCCAGGAGGGGGCACTAACCCATCACAGGGCGCAAGGCAGGGAACAACCCAGGAGGGGGTGCCAACCCATCACAGGGCGCAAGGCAGGGAACAACCCAGGAGGGGGCACTAACCCATCACAGGGCGCAAGGCAGGGAACAACCCAGGAGGGGGTGCCAACCCATCACAGGGCGCAAGGCAGGGAACAACCCAGGAGGGGGTGCCAACCCATCACAGGGCGCAAGGCAGGGAACAACCCAGGAGGGGGTGCCAACCCATCACAGGGCGCAAGACAGGGAACAATCCAGGAGGGGGCGCTAACCCATCACAGGGCGCAAGGCAGGGAACAACCCAGGAGGGGGCACTAACCCATCACAGGGCGCAAGGCAGGGAACAACCCAGGAGGGGGTGCCAACCCATCACAGGGCGCAAGGCAGGGAACAACCCAGGAGGGGGCACTAACCCATCACAGGGCGCAAGACAGGGAACAACCCAGGAGGGGGCGCTAACCCATCGCAGGGAACAAAGCAGGGAACAACCCAGGAGGGGGCGCCAACCCATCGCAGGGCGCAAGACAGGGAACAACCCAGGAGGGGGCGCTAACCCATCGCAGGGCGCAAGGCAGGGAACAACCCAGGAGGGGGCGCTAACCCATCGCAGGGAACAAAGCAGGGAACAACCCAGGAGGGGGCGCCAACCCATCGCAGGGCGCAAGACAGGGAACAACCCAGGAGGGGGCGCTAACCCATCGCAGGGCGCAAGGCAGGGAACAACCCAGGAGGGGGCGCCAACCCATCGCAGGGCGCAAGACAGGGAACAACCCAGGAGGGGGCGCCAACCCATCGCAGGGCGCAAGACAGGGAACAACCCAGGAGGGGGCGCTAACCCATCGCAGGGAACAAAGCAGGGAACAACCCAGGAGGGGGCGCTAACCCATCGCAGGGCGCAAGACAGGGAACAACCCAGGAGGGGGCGCTAACCCATCGCAGGGCGCAAGACAGGGAACAACCCAGGAGGGGGCGCTAACCCATCGCAGGGAACAAAGCAGGGAACAACCCAGGAGGGGGCGCCAACCCATCGCAGGGCGCAAGACAGGGAACAACCCAGGAGGGGGCGCTAACCCATCGCAGGGCGCAAGGCAGGGAACAACCCAGGAGGGGGCGCTAACCCATCGCAGGGAACAAAGCAGGGAACAACCCAGGAGGGGGCGCCAACCCATCGCAGGGCGCAAGACAGGGAACAACCCAGGAGGGGGCGCTAACCCATCGCAGGGCGCAAGGCAGGGAACAACCCAGGATGGGGCGCCAACCCATCACAGGGTACAAGGCAGGGAACAACCCAGGAGGGGGCGCCAACCCATCGCAGGGCGCAAGACAGGGAACAACCCAGGAGGGGGCGCCAACCCATCGCAGGGCGCAAGACAGGGAACAACCCAGGAGGGGGCGCTAACCCATCGCAGGGCGCAAGACAGGGAACAACCCAGGAGGGGGCGCTAACCCATCGCAGGGCGCAAGACAGGGAACAACCCAGGAGGGGGCGCCAACCCATCGCAGGGCGCAAGACAGGGAACAACCCAGGAGGGGGCGCTAACCCATCGCAGGGCGCAAGACAGGGAACAACCCAGGAGGGGGCGCTAACCCATCGCAGGGCGCAAGACAGGGAACAACCCAGGAGGGGGCGCCAACCCATCGCAGGGCCCACTCACACACCATTCACACACACAGGCACACTTACGGGCAATTTGGTAACTCCATTTAACCTCGGGGGGGGGGGAACCAGAGAACCCGGAGGAAACCTGGCACACTGACGATTTCACAGGGAGGGGGGCAGGGGTGCGATTGCACCCTCTACTTGTCAGATGAAAAAAAATTAACATTAAGTTCAACATAAAGCTACGTTGTACAGTTATACGTCTTGCACCTGTAACTTCCGGGATAAGATCCAATGCCTGTGACCCTGAATAGGACAAGTGGGTACAAAAAATGGCTGGATGTATAAATGGATGGATGGATGGAAAGATATGTATTAAAATGTGGCTTATGTTAGTCATATCAATATATAATAACCTATAGTAAATGCATTTACTAGTTTATTTTACAAATGCACTCAAAACCAAGTCCCAGACATGTGAGGTAACACCACTGTGCCAACTCCTACAATCTGATACAGGAGTACAAAAAGAGGTTTAAATTTTGTCCTTTCTTACACATCTGTACCTGACGAATGGAGATATATTCAGAGAAAATAGTTTGTGGCACACGATGGCGGTCAGTCTGAGGAGGGTCACAGTCAGTGACTGCAGTTAGAGCCCAAGTCCACAAGAGGGCAGAATGTCTGAGAGGTTATTGCTGCTGCGGCTGTCAGAAACCCAGGAAGTAGCGAAGTGCTACTGAACAGGCCGCTTCAAGAACAAGATCCAAGTCAATTTTGGAAACATGGACGGAATAAAAATTATCCTTCTGTTTCATAAAGTCTCTCAGTAAAATACATACGTAGATATTATCTCAGTATTCCCATTTAAATTATTATGTGTTTTGTGAATTATTAGTAATACAATACAGTGTTGTTCTATAGTGAAGTGCTTAAAGGAACAAGATGCTTTGATGAGTCAGATTATTACCTATCGCCCTCTTTCTGGCAGTCATTTTGCGTATTCATTAGCTATCATTATAAACATATTCATCTAGATTTTTTGCATTTCCCCAATGTAGAAAGGAATAAATAAAATTAAATAATCTGGAAAAAAATAACAGTGTCAGGACATTTGGCACTGGCATCTCACAGTGTGAATAATTACACCGGCGACAGACTAACAAAACAGCTTGCTGTCAGGTTGTGCCGTTTTAATAGAATTTTTGGCGCGGTGCTGCGGGATCGCTGGCCAGCTTCTTCACACAGCCGCGGGAGCCAGCCTGCCTCTGCGCTTTGGCCCCTCAACAAGCACCTTCTACACACCTGCCTGCTGCCGTCGCCTATCGCTGGTAATTAAAGAGTCGTCATTTCCGCCACCTGCCCCGTCCCCTCTGCATGGCGCCGAGCCTTTCATCTTGTTGATTTTGTCTAGCTAATCTGTTTATATAAATTTGGTCATTTATTAGTGATGCTCTCATCCTGAATAAGCAGAAATCAATATAAATATACCTATCATGCTTTTTTCCTCCTACAGGTTAGCAACATGCAGATAGTCGAATTAAGTGTGTATGCTTCCTGAGACAGACGGCCTTTCCATTCTGGCTGTCCACTCTGGGAGCCTGAATCCGCAGTAGGTGCTCCGTGACCCTGTATCCGGGGTGCGCGCTCCGCGACGCCTGTGTCCGGGGTGAGCGCTCCGCGACGCCTGTGTCCGGGGTGCGCGCTCCGCTACGCCTGTGTCCGGGGTGAGCGCTTCGCGACGCCTGTGTCCGGGGTGAGCGCTCCGCTACGCCTGTGTCCGGGGTGCGCGCTCCGCGACGCCTGTGTCTGGGGTGAGCGCTCCGCTACGCCTGTGTCTATGGTGTGCGCAAGTGTGTTTGTACTGTAGTATACATGTCAATATTGAAAGTGAGCTTGAATCTCACACATCTGCTGGGAGACTTTTCCACAGCTGTGAGGCAAGTTTATCACTGTAAGCACCTTCTTGGTAGTTTGTGTTCTGGTCTGGAGTAGGTACTAATAAAGGGTTCTGGAAGCATCTCTGAGGAACTACAGTCAGGCCGAATCCCTGCAGTATGAACACAACAAAAGTCCCTGGTTCTGGAAAAAGGTTCAAGATCCAGAAAAAAGTTCTGGCGGTGTGAAAGTGGCTGCAGATTTTCCAAAGCGTGCTGCTTGATTCTCAGTGTGGACGCCAGAGCTCAATCCAGAGCCACACAGCAATGGACCCCATATCTCTGCCACTGAATATGGACTTCCACAGGTGGAAGGATGCTGGAGTACCTGGGGGCAAACCTCATGGAGGCAAAACTCGAACCTATGACTTTGTGAGGTGTGACACTATAGTGCTAACCGCTATCCTCCTAGGGCCGTGCTGCCCTGCAATATTCAGACATGCAGATATGAATCTATCTTCAAAAGAGCTTATCCAAGTAAGAGAGGAATCATGTATAATATGTTTCCTGTACTGCAAAATAAAATCCGTCAGCTCTCTGACATGGCACAAATCCCGTAGATAAGGTAATAGCATTTCAAGGAACAACAAAGGCTAAGCTAATCACCTCGCAGCATGTCGATCAGCTTGCAGGCCTGTCAGCCACAATGACGCTAATTCGTGTGAATACAGTAGACAGGGTTCTGCTCCTTGTCAAAGCTTATTTACTTCTGAGATCATTTTTTTTGGGGGTGGGGCCCACACAAGCTTTTGTAACATGAAATATTTGCTTGCCAGTTTAGCTGCTTCATTTTGATTTATAATGAGAGGAATTAGATGTTATTGGGAAGCTTTGATCGCAGGAGTAACACAGCCTCATCTTCAGAGATGTAATCAAACCAAAACATCATAATTGTTTGTTTAGGTTTAAATTTTTGTTACACCTGAAGGGGAATTTGCCTTGTGGTTGAGTGGTTGATAACTCAGGAGCCAGGAAGCACCAAGTTACATTTTGAACAATTAAAACTGAAAGCTTTCCTGAAAATGGTTATTCAGTTCATTTGTGGTTAGACCAAAAAGACTTTGCCATTCATCGGATGTATGAGCCTGCGAAATATGCACCTCTCTGTCTGAGGATCTTGCAGGAAGTAAATATTGCAGTCACAACAATAAGCATGACCATTATTTTTAAGTATTTAATAAACCATTTATGTTTCTAGATCATAAGCACCGATTCTAAACACGCAGGTTTATGAAGCTCTTCCTTTTTATGAAACCACTGTATGAAACACAACCCTTCAGTTACATAAACCAGCACAATATCCAAACACTTTCCACTGACAACGTGGCAGAAGTGGATTTTCCCGTCCTGATAAAGCCGCATTTCCTGTCTGAACACTCCACTGAAGAGCAAAATCAATCAGCTGCCTGACTGAAGGTATTGGGGAAACTCGGGAATAATAATATCTGTCAGCATAAGCAAACAGACTGCAATCACGCCCTGACAGAATGCTGATCATCCTGGTCATCCGCAATATTCTATAAAATTCACGTCAGTGACTATGAGATAATGGTTCTCTCTGAAGCGTGACCTCCATTTGAAAATGTCAGAGGTTTAAGAAACATGTTACAAACACACCAACACATACATCTCCAGCATGCATGCCTCTCCCCATCTACCCACAGCTGCTTTTACTCCTGCCCAGTGAGGACTGGGATTTCAGTGCCACCTTGTGTTAACTTAGTGCATCTATATTACAATAGAAATCTCTTACCAAAAACATCTGTTTGAAAATAGCATCATTCCATGGAATTCTGGCTTCACATATTCATTGTCTACATAAAACAATTCTCTCAATCGTGTTGTGGAGTGACTTACTTTACAGTGGAAAGCTAAATGTCAGAGTAGTACATTTAAATGATTTTAAGAGGTAATGAGTTTATTTAATCCACAAATTCATTATTTAAGGTGTTATAAAGTTGATGAAAGAAAAGGCAATCTGGTTACCAACGGAGATTGATGCTTTACAGCCGTTTCCAGAGGCATCTGTGTAAACGCGTGTCTAGTATTAATATAGATATCAGGCGAAAACAATACACGCACTGCTTACAAATATGTAAACATATGCACACATGTTTCTCGCATCTGTGTAAGTGCTGTGTTCTGTGTAAGAACTAGAGGTAAATCCTAGGTCTATTTCATATCATGTGTCCTGTATGAGGTCTACGTTTCTGTGTGTCGCAGTGACAAACATGTCAAAGCGAATTCCTGGCATGCACTGAAACAAAACTAGTACAACTGCTGCAGTTATTCTCATTTGTGACCTAATTAAAGAAGCATGCATTGGATCTTTTGGGATTACATATATTTGTGTTCTGTACTACTTATTCAGAACAGGCTTCCAGAGAGACACAGAAATTTCAGGATACAGAGACGAGAACTCTCTGGATGAGATGCCAGTCTGTTTCAGGGCGCACAACAGACGGGAATTACAGACACCACTTCAATGAAGAAAATCAAACCTAGTCTGATAGCATATTTCAGATTTAACCTGGAATTAATAGTAGTTATTAAATATTTAGCATACAATAATGACTAGTCTGAATGTCTACGTTGTACACAGTAAACTGAAAAAGTTAATTAAATATTTACGATGAATGATGGTTTTGGTTTTAATCAAAGTTAACTTTGCAGGGGAACAAATGTACAGTCTGTTGCCGACCGTTGATCAACCAATGAATGACTACAAACAAAAGCCGAATGGCCAATGAACTTTCCCCATGTGCGGACACTTTAACCAATCCCAAAATATCTTACTGGCAAGCCAAGCATTGCTCTGTCGCCAAGACAACAAAGCCAACGCGCCAAGAAACAGGCGAAACACTCGAATGTTACCGCTGATTCATGTACAAGGTTGCCGTTTGTTTTGCATAAAAGATTCCGTCTGAACCTTTAACTGGGACAACACGTCGATATGGTAATTTCATTGCTGTTAATTTAACAATTCAAGATAGAAAACTAGTTGTGTCTTTTGATAGTTACTAGTTGTACGATGCGTTACTTGTCGTTTTAGCACCAACTTTTTTGGGCTGCTGTCTTTAATGGTGGAATATCTTTACCATCGACATTAGACATTTTCCATCCACCCTGCAGGCTATGCCCAGACCAGGTCTGCGATAACTTCTTCTTCTTCTTGTTTAATTACTGCAGCAGTCTTTGCCATAAACCGTAACAGGTATAGAACCTCACAGTCAAAAATTAATGCTAATATTGCGTAAACCATTAATCAGTACTAATAAATATGTCAGCCGTGCTTGATTATAATCTGAAGTGTTAGAAACGTATCGGCCATACAGCTCTGGGAAGCTGAGAACCACAGAGCATAGAAACTGGTTTGGAAACTGGACAAAATGTGACGGCTCCGTGCCTCCTGTGCCTTAAATGCCAGGCGTCTCTGAATCCGCGGCGCTACGTCACGCACAACCAGCAGCACAGGCTGGTTGCGGAGTCCCGGCGCCGAGCGGAGCAGCGAGAGCACTGGCTGAGACACCTGTCGCAGGACAGACAGATGCAGGCCGGCTTTCTGAATGAAGAGAGGGTGGAGAGGAAGCGACAGCTGCGGAGAGCGCAGGACGAGGAGCGGGAGCGGCGGATGGAAGGAGCCCTACTGACGGTGCGTGTCAGAGGCCGTCAAACCGGCCAATCAGAAGCGAAAAAGGAAAACGTTTTTGTAAATGGCCGAGAACTTCTAGGAAGGACATGAGGACTATCTTAGCTGTCCCCTTAGACCTGTGCATGCCTTTCTTCCGTGAAAACTTTCATGAATACTCCTGTCTTCACTCCCAGGAGGAGAATGAAAGGATCCTGCGGGAGAAGCAGCTCGAACAGGAGGAGAGGATGGCGAGGGAACTGGCTCGCATCAACCACGAAAAGCTGAGAGAGGAGAAGCTGAGGCAGCAGATCCGAGAAAACAGGTACAAGGATGCCCTCGGCGCGTGACACCGAGCTTCGGCAGCAACCCTTCTCATCTCCTTCCCACAGGTGTGAAGAACATTCCCATCTACATCGAGCTTATTCCTTTTCCATATTTCTAAAGCATTGAGCTCCGTGAGCTGGAGCAGAAGCTGAAGGCTGCCTACCTGAACAAGGAACGAGCAGCTCAGGTTGCCGAGAAGGAGCTTATGAGATGCGAAGCCATGGTAACAGCCCGCCAGACGCAGTAACGTAACAGCAGGGGTTGGCTTGGGGTTACTAAGGATTCAACAACATTTTAGTAAAATCCATAGGAAATTCTGAACATTTTAAACTCGGTTGAAGCACATTTCTCAGCTTCTTTATCTACGTTCTCTAGTTGTCAGGTGATTCTGAGTATCCCATGAAGTTAAGAAATTATTTTTGTGCAACCAAGTGATGTGGCTAATTTATCGCAAGCTACTGTAAAAAAAGCATACATTCTCTCTGTGTGGTGGATAAATAATATCTCTGGAGAGGGCAACACTCTCAGGTCTTGTGTACCTCAGAGGCAGGAAGCTGACTTGGCGCTTAGGATGAAGGACGAACAGGAGCAAGCCATCGTGGAGGAGCAGAAGCAGGAGGAGAGGCACTACCAGGAGGTGGCACGCTACCAGCAGGAGCTGGAACAGCAGCTGGAAGAGAAGGAACACAAGAGGCAGGAGGCATACGAGGAGTTCCTCAAGGAGAAACTCATGGTGGACGAGATAGTCCGGAAGATCTATGAGGAGGACCAAATGTAATTGCCTTGTCTGGGCTGGGTGATTTGGCTGGTCGCATTTGTACCATTAATATGCTCTAAATGTGGACGGTTCTTCCCACAGGGAGCAGCAACTGAGGCTGGAGAAGATTGCAGCCACCCAGAAATACGTAGAGGAGTTCAAGAGGCAGCAGGCCGAGTGGAGACAGATGGAGAGGGAGAAGATGGACGCTGAGAATCGGCGTATCGTAGAATACGCGGAATATCAGCAGCGCAGGGAGAAAGACAGGGTGACCAAGGTTCGAGAGCGAGAGGACGCGAAAGAACACCTCCATCTGGTGGTAAGAAGATCTCTGTTTTGAGCCCTGCGTGCTGATTTGGAGATCCAAGCCCAAAGCAGCTGAGATGTGACCTCAGAATGGGCCCTTTTGTTCCAACAGCTCACCGAAAGGATTGAAATGGAGACGCGGCAACGTGAGGAAATGGACCGTGCTCGTGAGGAGCTCTACATGGAGGAGCAAGCAGAGGCTGAGAGGCAGAAGCAACGCGTACGTACTTGTTCGTCTGTCTGTGCTGTGTATCTGCCCGTCTGAGCTGTCTCGGCTGGCCAACCGCTGGACAGAGCCCTCGAGGGTCAGCTTGGTGCTTCTGGACAGGAGGAGATGGAGAGGAGGATCCGGCAGCGGCTGGAGCTGCAGCAGACCTGCCGGGAGCAGATGGCCCTCAAGCGGCAGCGCAAGCAGGCCGAGCGTGAGGAAGAAGAAGCCTTCAGGCGCACGATGATGACCAAGTTTGCTGAGGACGACCGCATCGAGCAGATGAGCGCCCAGAGACGGCGTATGAAACAGCTGGAGCACCGGCGGGCGGTGGAGGAGCTGCTGGAGGACAGGAGGAGGCGCACTCTGGCCGAAGAGGTACGTTATCTATATGCCAGGCACAAGCCCGGAGGCCAGGGAGCGGGTCGTGTGATCAGCCGTACTGACATACTCCTGAGTAAGACGTTTAACGTGAATTATCCAGCTGTAAAATTAAAGCAAAATACAAACTGTCTCCTTGGGTAAAACCTCCAGAACTAGGAATAATATATTAATTCTGTTCTTGGGTAGGAGTGATATTTGAATGTAACTGGAATGCTGATCTGCAGCATGGTGTGTGTGTGTGTGTGTGTGTGTGTGTGTGTGTGTGTGTGTGTGTGTGTGTGTGTGTGTGTGTGTGTGTGTGTGTGTGTGTGTGTGTGTGTGTGTGTGTGTGTGTGTGAATACCATGGTATTCCAGTAGGGGGCATTAAAAACACCAGTCAGATCTGATAATCATTTAAATATAGAAGCAAATCAAAGGGAGGTTTTGTACTGATGTGACATGGTTTTATTTTTTCACCCAAGGAGCGGGAGGCGGAGGAGAGAGCCGCTGAACGTCAGCGTGAGACGTCGCGTCTGAGGATTATCGAGGAGGAGAGACAGAAGCTGCTCAAAGATCATGCCGGCAAACTGCTTGGTTACCTGCCAAAGGTGAGGAAACGAATCTGCAGAGGATGGTCTGATGTTTGAATCTGTGGCTTGTGGGGCAGTTTCCCTATTAAGATACAAATTCTTTTGTATTTAGGGAATTTTCAAGGAAGACGACCTTAATCATTTTGGTGAGGATTTTAAAAGAAATTTCCAGAAACCAGAAACAGACACCTTTTCAGATGAGGACTGGGGAGCTCAGGGACACTAGTGTGTTTCTGTGACAGACACTAGATGGCAGTGTGATTAAATGTTTGGCAAACATTGTAAGTTACTTTGTTAACCTTAGCTGGGAACTTTTTGATGAGTATTGAATTGTATGGAATAGACCCTTTGTTGTTCTTCATCATTTCTGCCTGTTTGTGTCCTTTGTTGTCACACAGAACATCCTCAGCAGTGAATTAATGGAGAAATGACTCCCTTTCTGTTAATCGATGCTTTGTTTTGCGAGAACGATTACCTGCCGGCTGCCTTCGGAGGGACTCTTAGGGATCTGCTTCAGCTTTTAGTCTGATGCTTAATAATCGATTTCTGTATCTGATACACATTATAGCTCCAGAAGTCACACAAACATACAAGTGGTAGCATCACAGCTGTCCTTTAACTCGTGTGTGTGTGTGTGTGTGTGTGTGTGTGTGTTTACAAGTTTATGGATGATGGATATTAATCACTTGAACTAGTAAAGGTTTGTATATATGAACAACTGTGGCATTTTATCATGATTATAATGATAAAATATAAAGTATATGTTTGCCATTAAATATTAAAACTACTCACTCAGTTTGGCTGTGCAGTTTCTCCCAGTGGTGATATTTAACGACGGTAAATGTCACATTATGTCTTCTCTAACAGCAAGTTAGTATCCCTGGTCTTTCGCACTGGATATTGTTGAACTTGAGTGGCAGGAGAACTGTTGAAGAAATGATTAGTGCTTTAGCGCAAACTGTGAGAGATTATGTAAGCTGCTGCACAGATTATTCCGGCATTCAGCATTTGAATTAATTGACCGGCACACTGACGTATTACCCCACCCCAATCCGGAGTGGTTTACAAGGAATTCTGGGTGCCGGCGATGGGTCAGTGCTGCAACCGCTGCCAGCTGCAGGAATATCAGTTTTGCACATGCAAGCTAATCGCGTTAATGAGGCTGCACCTCAATGTTTTCCCGCAGCGAGGTTTGTTACGCCATCCATTAACAGCCTCATCTGGGCCAAGAAAGGAAGAGTTGGTCCTATATTCCCATTCTCCTTGGAACATAGTACATTAGTAACAGCAAGTGAACAGAAGGGTGCTTATTTGGCAGAGCACAGAAAGGGAACACGAAAACAAGGGGGCTTTTCGACAGGAAAGAGGAAAATTGTGAGTTTAATGGGGTTGTGAAAGAAGAGAACCACCGATTTATGTTTTGTCATGGATGCAGAACAAGTACAATGAACAGGAATCCTTCTGGTCACCTGATCCTCCCAACACCCAATCCCGTCTTAAAAACCATTGTTTCGGACCTCCACACACAGAAATATTCAGGTTGGCGTGAATGTATGTGGGTCTCTTAAACGTGGTGCATGGCCCTGTACCTGCCTGCATCTCCAGTGCATGCATTTACAATAAGGACGCATATTAGATTTAGAGATAATAAGTAGAAGATGTCAGCAGATTTCTAAAATGATGCCCTTTTGGTGGGACAACATTAAAAAAACACTGTGAAATGTTTCGGTTGTCTGTCTGGCAGCAAGTCAAGCTTTTTTGTGTGATGGGATTTCAGAGCTTGGATTTTTTTATCACATTAAAAAATCTTTTGTTCATATTACAGTAAATAATAGCCAGATAAAGTAAACAGGCCTACACTTCCTCATTGTTAAATCACACCACACGCCGCTTAAGGCTCAGTCTGTTTATGAAAAACGTCACTGGATGCAGTACCCAGCTTAGCTGGACGACAAAGAAGGACTTTCTGCCAGTGTCCGTCAGGCAGGATGTTGATGTATATCTCATCTCTTCAACTCATGGGCACATTGTACTTGCAAATGGAATTCACAACAGGAAGCCGTTCACTATGCAATGCTAATTTGGAGACCCGCTTTGTTTTCACCGTGACAGGAGGGAGAAGACAAAGCTGGCCGGCAGTGTTGGTGGTCTAGCAACATTTTAACTGAGAAGATATGATCAGAACTAAAATGGCTGTGAATGAAAATCTACTTGTATGTTTTCTAAGATATATTGACCGAACATAGGGTGAAATGTACAGATAATGGCACATACAGTTATGGTCTGGAAAGTGTTGGTGCCATAAACATAAAGGTTTAAGTGATTTAGGATAATTTCACCTTTGTTGTGCGGCTGCACATTGGCTAGTGATTGATGGCACAGAGATGTTTCAGAGGAATCCTCTCATCCTCCCGCAGTGCTATACATGCAGTTGGGCAGGGGTGCCCATGTGACTGGGGTTAAAATGCGAACAAGAGGGGATTCAAACAGCCCAGCCGGTTTAAATGTCAGACAACAGCGTTGCCCACTGCATGTAAATCAGCAGCTAGGACTTAGCCCGGGGATCGTCAACCTGTCCGTACATGGACAACTGTGACTGCGGCAAAATGTTTTTATTGGGGGGATGAAAAAAAAATGCATTTTGGGGGCGGCGGGATGTCAGAGTGGCTAAGGATATACAGATCGATACTGAAACATTGATTCTTTCGATCTGAATGTTTAATTTTGCGAATCGATTCTAATATAACATTCTTTTTACCTGGTCATTTCCATGTTTATATCATAAAAGGCAGTGAGTTAGTGCTGGTGAAACGAGGATTCCTGAATCTCTGAGGATTTCCAGCCAAAAGAATCGGCAAGAAGTAGCAGCTTCATTCAACACTGTACACACTAGTGACACCTACTGGTAGAGGATTTGATTTGAGCTGAGCTTGTGGGTCATGACAGACGAAATGAAGAGACCTCACTTGGAACAGAAAATCTCTTTTTAATGAAGCTCACAACAAGAGTACACATGGTGACAGCCAATGTGGTCAATTTCAATAGCACCCACGTTCATAGTGTAGCTGTCAGCTCCTTCTTGGACATAAGGTTTAAAAACCTTGCAGTTCATGGCAAAGATGATGTTGAAACGAAGAGAAAAATGACTCCTCGCTGACAGGTGGCAAGCTTCTGAGTTGGGGGAGTCAGCTCCTACTTCACCAGTAGCCTGTCTGAGCACCAGTGTCAAGCTCACCGCCAGGTCCTGCACGTGTCACAAATTTTTCTACAGCAGCAGCAAAAAGAGGGCTGGGTGCAGATTTGACACTGATGTGAAGTCAACCCAACAACACTGTTCGGCAGGCAGCAACATACTCGCTATGACTCAGAGGACAAGGACCCATTACTGGCAAGAGCACGAACCATCATTCCCATCCCAAAGACCTGTATTCAAATTCTTTGGAATTGTTGCTTCATCCATATCCACCGCACGGAATTTTTCTAAGGCATAATAGTTGGTGAGCATAGGAACCAGGACTGAAAATAAAACCCCCTGAATGAATAAAAAAACACATAGGGAGCACTCTTGGGGGGGGGGGGGGGGTTACACCGGCATCTAGCATGCTGTAAAAATTCAAGTGCAGGTCTGTAGCGGGAAGGGCGGTTTTTACAAATTGTTGAACGTTTTGTAAATGATGTTATAACAACAAAAATAATGTAAATCATAGTTTTATATTTTTATTTAAGCTACTGAACAAGAACGTTCTACTGCTACCTGTACTGCGTGCCTACGTCATTAGTGTATGACAAGGCTATTCAAATCACGGTCTTCACGGTCCTGCTGATTTCCCAGCCTTCCTTTACCTGTGAGCCAGGTGTGAAGCCTCTGCTGCCAATCAGAATCAGTAATTACTAAACTAACTGTCTGGGAGAAATGACAGCGAGGACTGGATTTGGAATCGAGTCGTGGTGTATGAAGTTGCATGATTCGTTTCGGTTGTTAGGATACCTCATAATACATGTAAGCTTATATATATAGCCTACTATATAAAATACACTGATTTATTTAATGCATGCAAAAGAGACGTCTGAATATCAGGATACCAACCCTGGTACACGTGGTATCGGATCGAACAGAAAAGCAGCGCCGTCTCTCCTTCCTAGCGGCTGGCCGGGAGCGCAGAGGCTCCCCGTGCAGTTTGCGGCGTTTCCGCAGCTTCGGTGCGCGCAGCGAGCAGTGCGCCTGCGCCTCCCCCGCGAGCGGTAGCGGGCGTGCTGTGCGACTGTGAGTCGCGAGCTCAGTCTGCCTGCCTGCCTTTCTTTCCCTTCCTCCTTTTCTTACTGCATTACGTTCACATATAAGTGGGGAACGTCGGATTTTCGCCATCAGCCATGATCCACCGCCGACTGAGCAGGCGGACCTGATAGCGACGCGGGCGCTTGTCCGACCAGTGGCTCCGTGATGCGCCGCAGTCGGGGGGGAAAGCTCGAGGTCCGGCTTGAGGCCTACTCGTTAAGGAGAGTTAAAGACTAGTTAGAGGCTAGTTAAAGAAATCTGTCTGCTTGTCTCTCCCCTTCGCCTTACCGTGATGGCTGAGAATCAGCAGAAGAACCCTCAGCCGGGGACAAGCTGTCTGCCGTCGCCGCTCCACGGCCTCCACGGAGTCGAGGCCGGTGTGCTGCGGCACCGGATAAAAGCCTCCATCTGGTAAGAGGTGCCGGTGTTCCTCCTGGTCTCCACCGGGGGTTTGGGGTGCAATCGTGTCTGAGGAGCCCGTTTCGGTTGCGCACCGAGTAGCGTCGCTTTTGCCTTTTACTCCGGTGCACTGGAGCCTCCCCAAGCCCATTTCCTAGCTGTCAGAGATGTATACCTCCGAGACTGCGTGGCCGGCCCGACATGACATTCGCAGCCAGTTCAGGGGCCCCGTACTGGGCCAGCGGGTCGGCTCCCCTCCGCTCCGCCGACGTGACCGCAGGATGTGTGCCGGCTGTCGGAGTGTAATGAGAGCCAGTTAAATGTGGTGATTATAACCCGTATTGGCAGGCAGTATCACTGCAGGAATCTCAGTGCAGGCGGCGAATGCTGCGGCACAGCGGCGTGTTTGTCTCGGTGTCCGCTTGTCCTGCTCCGCTGCTGGGCTCCTGGCTCCATCGCAGGCTGGGAATAACTGTGTCTCACAGACCTTGGTCTTTCGTGTAGTTAGTCTGTTAGTGTGTTTGACTAACCTGCCCAATAGCACACTAAATAAATACGGTTATTACTCCGATCACATGTACAGTATATAACTTTGTATCTGCTGCTGTGCTGTTTTCTGTTACAATAACACGTATTAGTGCTACTTTCCCCCTGTAAGTATAATATAGTGTTGATCTGTGTTTTTCTTTAATGTTATGTATTAACTGTGGTGATTTAGATGGTTACTAAGATTTAATCTCCTAAGGTTAATAAGGACTTAAGCATTAGGCTATTAATTATTGCTGCTCTGAAAATAAGAACGCAGGAATAAGGAATCTGTGAAATAGTAACTTGGTCATGAAGTTTAAAAACATGAAAGTAAAGCTTGAACGGTTGCGAAATTGTCCTTGTGAACAGCGCTAGCCTGCCCAATTACAGCTTCAGCCTTAATATATGTGAGCATATTTAAAACAAACAGTTCTGGTAGTTTGGTAGTGCGGTTGTTTTTTTTCTGAGACGTTCTGCATGTGTCAAGATCTGCTAATGTTGCATAATGTTCCTGACACCATGATAAATGCTAGATGATATGTCAGTGTAGAGACATGGGTAACTGTAGCTTTACCCAGTATCAATACTCTCTACATTTTTCTTTAATATCCCAATGGCAAAATGTTTTTTCAAAAAGTGAGCATAACAGCTAAAGTATGGCTGTCAAGGTTGTTTATCCTGCATTGTTGGCCTACGTTGTGATCCTCACAGACCAAAGATACAATATATGAATCTGCTAGTAGTAAATATATTTAGCAACTCGAAGCAATAAGGACCTTCAGACCTATGCTTGTTATATTAGCATGGACTTGGGGAGGAACCTTGAAGTGTAGGAGATGTTCGACCCCATACTGAATAATTTTTGTGCTCTGTTTCCATCTATCATTTAGCTGTCTGGGGGATAGCCTCACATACGCATGGACTCTATTCTGTCAATGTGGATGTAAATCATGTCTGGGCATGCTCTCTCCGGCACTGATGTACATGCGTGTGCCGAGGGTGAGGCCTCTGAATGGGGAAGCAGGCAGTTTATTAAAGAACTAGAAACACATTGATATTTCCTAGAATCTGAGGTATTTTTAACGTCAGCTGAAGTATCTCTTAAACCTCTTACCTGCAATTTGCATGACAATGTTCATTTTTAACCATTAAAAAAAACAATTTTGAATGTTATTCAGTGTGTGTAAACGTGACTGAAGGCTGGGTTTTTATTACGTACCCAAAATGATATTGCTTTCTGGGTAGAGCACATGATAGCTGTGTCAGTGTGGCTTATTTTGGATGGTATGCTGTCCTGCCTTTTCAAGGTAACAAAACAGAGGTCTAAAGAAACGCATGACGCATGTTTCTGGGGGCCTTCAGATGACCGCGGTGTTGTAAGAAAGACTCTTATAGAGTGACTGTCAGTGTCTAGTTTAGACAGGCTTGAGTTACTTATGTGGCTGACTTTGTTTACATGTGATCTTTCAGTTTTAGCTCGTACAGCATGACACAGTCCGGTGGGAAATTGCTCTTGCGGGTTACGCCGGTATTGTTTTCTTTCCATGGAGTTGTTTGGTGATTGTGTACAAAAAGCAGGTTAGCAGTCAGTGGAAGTAGGCCCATAGAAATGATTCTTTCGTACTAAAGGTTATTTAACTACAAGTTGTCCTTGATTTAAGTTAAGAATTAAATTTAAATATGCAGCGCAGTATGCAGTAATCTTATTGTTGATGTGGCTAGTGGGTGGGGTCACCTCTTTGTTTGATGGGTCTGTGTAGGCATGTGAAAGCAGGGTCACTAGTCTGTCAGCTTCCCCGAAGTTGCTGAGCCAACAATGTAGACGGCCACGGATGTTTACAGATGCAGAGTTTTTGAGGCGGTCTGACGCACAGCTTAAACTGAAGGCTGGCCACTGAGGGTATGAGCAGGTCATTATGCTGCCTCTTGCCTCTTGGAGTACAAATATGGCATAAAGCCCATCAATGCCTCCTTTGCAAGTCCTGCTGTGGAAAATAAAAGCTTGTGTGGTGTCATGTGGGTTTGAGCTGGGGAGTTTGGTCTTGCTGTCTTTCAGACCAGTTGCGTTGGGTTGTGCCCTGACTGCCGCATTGCTGTTGGAGGGTGTAGTATCCGGGCTGTTCTGTGGAGGCTGTGCTGCTTCCACACGTATGTGAAAGTGCTGATATGCACGACACACATGTGCCGTCATTGTCTGCTGTGGCCTAATTGTGATTGTTTGTAACCGCCCCCGCCCCAAACTGCTGTGTCACACGCAGCCGTTTGCCAGACCTCTGCTGTCGCCGGTGTCACTTTGGGCCTATTTTAGTTTCCTCATGTTGGCTCTCTGTGTGGTTTTTCAGGGGCTGCTTGGTTTTAGGATCATAGGGCTTGCTTGAAGAACAACGTGCTCGTTAAAGAATATTAACAGTGCCAGTGTATACACTTTTACACCTTGACTGTAGTTGTGTTTACAAAACACTTGCTAGTGCACTGCTTGGGGAATGTCACTAGTGATAGTGGTATTCGGCGTTGGAGCGCTTGGTGTCACCAGTTTGATTTAGAGACGTCGTCGGCATGTAGCCGTGTTTTTCACAGCTGCATGTGTATCTCTGTCAGTCAGGGGGTCTCTGTCCCTCAGTTATATGCTGACAAAATTGAAGTTTAATTTTCTTGAGCTTGTAATGGGGCTTTAAATCTATTTGAAAGCCTTGCACAGAGTTTGACGTGGTTGCAGAGCGAGAGCGTGCAGCGATCTCGCCCCGAGTGGTGACGGCAGGAAGTAAAGTTTTTCTCTGTGGCCATCTGAGGAAAGAGGAAGCACGTCTCGGAGCCCCACGTTTGAGTTTTCCCATTTCTATCACCTAGCCGCAGGAAATGCGCCAGAGGGCGACTTTGCGAGTGCGGCAGCGATATGCAGCTCGAGGAAAACTGGAACGTGCTGCTGGTTTCGTCCCTATCTCCTGGTGTCCCAGGTAGCCTGGAGTGACATAAAGCTTAATGATGGGGCTGCTGTTAAATGATTACTTTGGTGCTTCAGTACCCTGCTGATAAGGTTTGAGATGCCAAGATGGAGAAGTTAAATACAGTTATGAGTTTGACATCTGACACCAGTGAGCTGCGCGATAAGCTGGTTGCACATGCAACCCCTGTGGATGAGATCTGACCTTGGCACAGGTGTGGTGGCACTGAGAAGCTGTCTGGGAGACAAGAATAACATTACCCCCCCCCATGCCGGAGGGATGGGCTCCCGGCATCGAGCGACGCGTATGACTGAGGTCTCCTAATGCTGTGTAAATGAAACGCAGGCAGGAGCCTGTAGTATGACTGAGGGGGGGGGGGCTTTCTTTAGCTTGTGCCTGAGAGAGGTGATCCACTGCTATGCTGGAGCTGAGGAGTCACTGAACATTCACATTGAGCAATGTCCTTCAGAGACTGTCTAGACACACACTTCAGATTCAGCTTCAGCGACTTGAAAAGGTGTCAAAGCTGAAGTCAGACTTCCGGGGAGCACGTGTGCTATGCTAATATGAGTTTTATGGCTGTTCGGGATTCCGAACCTCCGGATTTCGGGTTTGGGTGCAGCCCAGCGTGCACGTGCTCTTGTTTGCATCAGGAGAACGAGTTGCGTGGCCCGTGTTTAATACAGCGGAACCGGTCTGATCTGTCGATTTTTGATCCGGGTGTTTTCTTTGATGCCGTGTGGGTGAACACGCTCAAATGGCAGAGAGCTGGCCTTTGCTGCAGTCCCAGCAGACGCATGGCCGCATGCGCAGTCGTTGGCAGTTGGATGGGTGGCTTGTCGCTCATACCATCCGCAGCTTCTCAATCCGCTTCCGATTGCCTAATGAAAGCACTCACCACGTAGCCGATTGGGTTGAGTAATGCACGCTGCCACACGTCTGCTGCCTTCAGTGCTGAAGCTCTCTGGTCCTCAACCACGTAAGCAGGAGTCCCTAGTCTGCCTGTCTGTCTCTGTGCTTATCTTCCTGCTGCTAGACATTTGAAAATGCTGATGTCTTTAGAATGGCGACCTACATCTTACTCATCAGGAAAGCAGCACAGCACCATATATTTAGACATGTAGGGTTTTTTTAACTTTGCAACTGATGAGATGTGATGTGAAAACCAGCATAGGCTTGAAGCAGCCTAATTTATCCATTTATTAACTCTAGCTCATATTCTCCTTGTTGGTTTCTGTCTTGATGCTGGTTAGCAGCATCTAGCTAGAAGAACTTTAAAAACATCTGATGGAGTGAATGTCAGTTGACGTGGAGGCCATATCTGCAGGGTCTCCTCCAACCGTGAGAAGTGAGCCCATTCTAACCATTATGGTGAGCCTGAAACAGCTAGTATGTCACTGTGTTTGTGAACTGGTCCAGTAGAGGACCAGCAAGGTGGATAACCGTTGTCTAGTTGAATGACATAAAATCGTTGTCATGTCATCAGACAGTGCTGTCATTTGCCAGTTTGTCAGTTGTGTTAGGCTATTGGTGTGATGGAGTAGGGCTGGGTGATATGTCGAGATTTATAAAAATACCATTGTTTATATCATCAGTATAAATAAAATGTTACCGTATTCAAATAAAGTTCAATTTCATTATTGTGGAAAACCTCTGTCTGTCTGCTCCAAGCTTCACTACTCTGCTTTAACAACCCCACCTTCGGTCGCATGAATGCGCACGCGCACACACACACAGACACACACACGCATGCAAACGGGTAGGCATGCAAACATCATGGCTAGCAACATGGATTGGAATGACACAAGTCTTAAGTAAAGACGACCTAGTATGTAAACAGAACAGTAGTTCAGTTATTTGGAGGTGGTTTGCATTTTGCGCGTCAGATGAACAGCAGAATCGCAAAATCTGCAGGGAATGCCGAACAGAGCTAGAGGTAGGGTCACAGCGGGAGCACTGCACAAAATACACTACTGCTGCAGTTAAGAAGCATTTGCCGCCTGTTAAGTCTAAACTAATTCAAGTAGTATTGCAAGCTTTGTTTGCTCATACCTCACCTTACAAAAAGAGAAGTGCAGAGCACTGCAGCATCACGGAGGAGTTTGTTTACAGCATAGCAAAAGGTCTGCTTCCCGTCTGTATTGGAGCAGGGTGGCTTTAAAGGATCAATCAAAACTCTTGACTTGTCATAAATTGCTCACAGTTACTTTATAAGAAAAGTGTTGCCTAACGCATGTACTTCCATCAGACAATATTATTGTTATTAAAATTAAAGCATTTTGTGTTGACAACTGATACATGGACAAATGGCAGCTGCGAGACAAAGACCGTATTTGAGTGTGAATCATTTAATTGAAGAGTGGGAGATTAAAGGTGCATGTCTGCAAAGAAGCTATTTCTCCGAAAGCCACACTGGGGGAGTTCATAGCCAAGGCCCTGCAAGATGCCATCGCAAACTGGAGGCTCAATAGAAAGAGGCTGGTCGCAGTTACAGCCGACGATGGGAGCAACGTTATCAAGGTGCTGCAGTCGTTGAAGTGGCAAAGGATGCAGTGGTTTGGGCAGCGACTATATTTGCAAATTGGTACGTTTTGATAAAAAAAAAGGAAAGTTCACTGCTTAAGTGTTATATTTCTCAAAGCCTGAATTAAGGAGTGAGAAGTTTAACTGCTTGCCTTTACAGTGATTCTTGTCAATTAAACTTGCTTATTTCAAGTGAATGTCCTCTTTTGATTTAGTTATAGCATAAAATGTAAAATATCCTTAGGCTAGACAATTTTTTCCAAAATTGCAGTGTTTTACGGATTTAATTCTTAAAAAAACAAAAGCGTTTTATTGTAATATTAACTTGGTAGGCCTACATAACAATCAAATGAAATGCATTTCTAGTGTGCAGTGAGGTGTTAATCAGATTAATTAGACCTAAGTGAGCCTCCTTTTAAAATGAATGTAAAATCATGTTTTATTACAGGACATGGCGTGGATGAAAACCGCGTGACCCAGGCAGTTTCCTTATGCAAAAGAATTGTGGGTAGGCTTCTCGTGTAGCTGGTGGAGGGAGAGAGAGTTAGCTGAAGTTCAGATGCTCCAGGGTCTGCATGCTCACCTGCTCGTCACAGAGATGCCAACACGCTGGGGATCAAGGCAGCAAATGATGGAGAGGGTTCTGGAGCAGGACAGGGCACTTGCAGAAGTCCTGTCCTTTGACAAAAAAAATCTAGGTATCTTGTCCCTACCTGGTGAAATACTGAGGTGCCTGAAATCCAGAAAGCTGTGAAATCTCTTCATGAATTTACTGATGCTCTGTCAGGGCCGGACTATGTTACCTTGTCATATGTCCATCTAGGACTCCCAACTTTTCAAATCAACCATCCCGGCACACAATGAAGAAGACGGTCAGCTTTGCAAATCCATTAAATCTACCATCTTGAATTACGTGAATGAAAAGTGTGCAGGCCCATCAACTCGTGACCTGTTGGCATCATTTGTTGATTCACGATTTAAATCCACATATTACAGCTGACAAGCCGGAGGCACTGAAGCTCAGAGCTGTATGGGAAATGGAGTCTCTGGCCTCTGACCAGAACTCTCGTGGCACGAGTTACTCCACCGTCGTGTGCACTGTGCCTGAGCCTGTAGAGCAGCCAACAGAGGCACCTTTTAAAAAGAAAAAAATCCTTTGTGATCTTTTTCAAGCAGACAACCTCCACCTGCCCCACAGCATCAGAAGTAATCAATTGAGAGTGACCTGTCAAACAAGCTGGTGTCAAGGCCAGCAGAGCACAATGCAGGTCCCCATGGTGGAAGGAACATGGCGTCATCTTCCCCACATTAAGCTGCCTGACACAAAAACACCTGTGTCCTGCGATCAGGGTACCATCAGAGTGTGTTTGATTGCGGTGCCTGTGTTGTGAGTTTGTCACAGGGCGTCATTAAAATTTGATGTTGACAAGCAGGTGTGCTAAATCTTTAGGCCGATATGAGAAGTTTAATTGAGGCTACCTTCATTTGTCATGTACGTCATTCTTTTATTTTGATAAATAAAGGTGTTTTTGCATCATTTTGTAATGGCTTTGGCGTACAGACGAATTTTTTCCTGTCTTCAACAAAAATATAGGGACTTATGTTTTGTATAACCATTCAACCAAAATATATCGATCTGTATATATTTTTTTTTTGTGCAAATCGCCCAGTCCTACGATGGAGATCTTAAACGAAGCATGTGTTATATTCACATTTATTAAGCAGAGACAGTTTTCCAAAGTGATGTACATCTTTGAGAAAGAATGGCGGAATGGTAGATTTTTAATGTTAATGCACATTTGGTATGGCTTTCATATGTTTACATGTGGCATTGGCCGTATTAGTTTAATGTTTATGCAAACAAAAGGTGCTTAGTGCTGCTAATTTGTGATTTTCCAATATAAAACATTTCCAGCACATTTTAATAATACTGTGGTAATACTGATAATCATGATAATTTTGGTCACTATAATCGTGGCATTAAATTTTCATATAGTTACATCCCTACCCTAGAATAACTGGGGTTAAGGGCCTTGCTCAAGAGCCTGACAGTGAAGCCACTCTTCTGACCCTGGGATTTGAACCTATGACTGTCTGATGACACGGAGGGCATCCTAACCTAATCCTAATCCTAAGTCACAGACCGGAAACCTGGTTTCATAGACTTAGTGAAGCTTCTTGTTTATCGTTATTGATTTACCAAGTTTAGCAGTGGAAGTAGCAAACACACCTGTGCTGTCTTGGAGCCAAGATCCTCATCTCGCCTCGGTTGGTGGGGGGATGCAAGCCGGCCAGACACATTGAATTTTGTTAGGCGAGTTATAAGAAAAGCTGTAGGTATCATATGGGTAAGTTGTCGGCCAGCAGCATTTATGATCTTGTAACCAGCAAGAATAAGCCTGAGCCTATAAAAGTATATCCTGGGAATCTGAGGCTGTTCGAATGCACTAAAGGCCCAGAGGATCAAATCATTCATTTGGCATTTGATGGGACTGCTTTGGGAGCAGTACACCAAGAGAGAAACGGAGCATGACTTCAAGGACCTGAGCTGGGGAAACCCTTAGTGTGACTGTTCAGTTTGGGCCTGAGTCCCTCGGTGAAGCCACGTGGAGGTCGCCTGCACGCCCAGCTCCTTCCAGGGTCTGCTCTGTTTCACAGGCAGGGATAGGATAGTTGTTGAGTGATGTGGAGGACGCTGCTGGGTTCAGTTGCATCGAATAACACAAAGTAAGCCAACAACCTGCACTCACTTTTTTGCAGTAAACTTAAACTACTTTTTTTTTTTTTTTTATAGAATATACCCAATTTTAGGAAATATTTTAAATAAATTAAGCTAAAGGTCTACCTGCTTTCCTAGTACCACCCTATAGGATTCATGCAGATTAATTAAGGCAACATTTATACACTCACTCTTTGGGTAAATTTATCATTTTTTTTATGAGTAAAGCAAACCCAAGTTTAGCAGATAATACGCTTCATGTCAATTATAGTAAAGGGCCCTAATTAGCATCTGGTGCAAAGTAACACAGCAAAGTTTCTTTACCAGCATGAGCCTGATGCAGTTGTCATTTTCCCACCCAGGTCCTGTAGATATGGGCACCAACCAGCAACCTTCTGGTCATAGACATTGAAGCTTACCCCTCTGATCCACATGCTCAGAAGTCAATGGCACAGTATTTCACTGATGTAGTGCTGTTGGGGGCAGCGTGTGGCTCAGTGAGCTAAACCTGTGTGCCTGTAATCACACGGTCGCTGGTTCAAAACCCAACCTTGGCACATTGTACCCCCCAACTCCCTGGGGGGGAGTCAGGCAGGTGACAAGGACAATAAAGACAATTACTATTATTATAATTGATTTAAGGGTGCATATATTCCAGTTTGGTGTCTCCCTGCCAATTAAAAAATTCAAATGATCACTGGCAAAACTCGATTAGTAGTTCTGCCTGAAATGCATCCATTCTCGACAGCGTAACAAGTAGAACATGAAGAGTGGAAATTTTGAGATAATGCTGAGCTCAATATTTTTACGTTTTTACCATTACGCCCGTTAGGTCTTGTTCAGTTAGGGTGTAAAGAGGCTGCATGCCCGAAGAGGAGCATGGCATGGTGCTGTGCTTGGCACAGACCTGCTCTGCCTTGTCTGTCTGTCTGAAGGCTGGCCTGCTGTGGCTTGTCTGTCTTTCTGAAGGCAGGTTTGCTGTGCCCTGTCTTTCTGTCTGAAGGCCGGCCTGCTGTGCCTTGTCTTTCTGTCTGAAGGCCGGCCTGCTGTGCCTTGTCTGTCTGTGAGGGAGCTTTGTGACTTCGGGAGAGTCTTTCACAAGAAAGTCATGCGGAATCTCTCTCGGTGCCTCTGGAGCGCTATTAATGTCACCGTTATTATTTTTATTAATGGGCTTGGGGGGTGCCTCAGGGTATACTGCATCACATTTTCTCCATTTATTAATAAATGTGCTTAAACCCCATTTCTCAGGTTACCTTTCCACTAACTTGTCTCTCCTTCCTCTCCCCAGCAAATCTGCACAATCAAAAGTGGACAACATTTTGGTGAGTGAAGAAAGCCTCATTTTAACTCCTAATAATTAACGATAATCAGTTTGATTAGGTGGGGGTGTTTGTCATTTTACCCTTAATCTCCTTTTTCTGAGTATATGCCAGTATTCTCTGGTCAAAAACTTCATTTCACCCTTTTATAATTCATGGTATCATCATTAGTAAAAGGTCTGCTTTGTTTTTCCTGTATTAATACAGTGTAACATAGTTTAAAACGTTTTACGATTGATCGTGAACAGCAGTGTGTTGCTAATATAGTGTGTGTCACTATATTTATCCCGTCACCAGCTAATGTATCTGTTATCTCGCTTTGGACGAAGGTCTCTGCTAAGTAAATATAAATGTAGCTGTTTCTGCCAACCATCCTGTAACGTCTGCACCTTTAAATGGCCCCTTCCCGTTTCTGTTTGTTTATTGTGGCTGCTGCCGTTTCTTAATGACATTTACAGTCGTGTTTGGTTGGGGACCTTATGGAGCCGTGTGTGTGTGTGTGTGTGTGTGTGTGTGTGTGTGTGTGTGTGTGTGTGTGTGTGTGTGTGTGTGTGTGTGTGTGTGTGTGTGTGTGTGTGTGTTGTTCGGTATCTATCTGCCTATCCTCTTTTCAGCCATTTTTTCAGTCCGGAGTTGTCCTTTGACATTTGCTCAGACTTCCCTTTTCATTGAGTAATGAACAGAGGATCATTACACTATTATTCCTGTCTTCTTTTTTTGTCTCTCTCTCTCTCTCTTTTTCTGCCATCCCACATCCTTCAGGACAGTCTGATGTGACTGTCTCTTTAAACATCCGTGCAGTGTCGAGGCCTGTCCATTTCTCTCTATCTCTGTATCCACGCCTGGCCGAGGCCTGTCCATTTTTCTCTATCCCTGTATCCACTCCTGGCCGAGGCCTGTCCATTTTTCTCTATCCCTGTATCCACTCATGGCCGAGGCCTGTCCATTTCTCTCTATCCCTGTATCCACTCCTGGCCGAGGCCTGTCCATTTTTCTCTATCCCTGTATCCACTCCTGGCCGAGGCCTGTCCATTTCTCTCTATCCCTGTATCCACGCCTGGCCGAGGCCTGTCCATTTCTCTCTATCCCTGTATCCACGCCTGGCCGAGGCCTGTCCATTTTTCTCTATCCCTGTATCCACGCCTGGCTGAGGCCTGTCCATTTTTCTCTATCCCTGTATCCACTCCTGGCCGAGGCCTGTCCATTTCTCTCTATCCCTGTATCCACGCCTGGCCGAGGCCTGTCCATTTCTCTCTATCCCTGTATCCACGCTTGGCCGAGGCCTGTCCATTTTTCTCTATCCCTGTATCCACTCCTGGCCGAGGCCTGTCCATTTCTCTCTATCCCTGTATCCACGCCTGGCCGAGGCCTGTCCATTTTTCTCTATCCCTGTATCCACTCCTGGCCGAGGCCTGTCCATTTTTCTCTATCCCTGTATCCACTCCTGGCCGAGGCCTGTCCATTTCTCTCTATCCCTGTATCCACTCCTGGCCGAGGCCTGTCCATTTTTCTCTATCCCTGTATCCACTCCTGGCCGAGGCCTGTCCATTTCTCTCTATCCCTGTATCCACGCCTGGCCGAGGCCTGTCCATTTTTCTCTATCCCTGTATCCACGCCTGGCTGAGGCCTGTCCATTTTTCTCTATCCCTGTATCCACTCCTGGCCGAGGCCTGTCCATTTCTCTCTATCCCTGTATCCACGCCTGGCCGAGGCCTGTCCATTTCTCTCTATCCCTGTATCCACGCTTGGCCGAGGCCTGTCCATTTCTCTCTATCCCTGTATCCACGCCTGGCCGAGGCCTGTCCATTTCTCTCTATCCCTGTATCCACGCTTGGCCGAGGCCTGTCCATTTTTCTCTATCCCTGTATCCACTCCTGGCCGAGGCCTGTCCATTTCTCTCTATCCCTGTGTCCACGCCTGGCCGAGGCCTGTCCATTTCTCTCTATCCCTGTGTCCACGCTTGGCCGAGGCCTGTCCATTTTTCTCTATCCCTGTATCCACTCCTGGCCGAGGCCTGTCCATTTCTCTCTATCCCTGTATCCACTCCTGGCCGAGGCCTGTCCATTTCTCTCTATCCCTGTATCCGCACCTGGCCGAGGCCTGTCCATTTATCTCTATCCCTGTATCCGCGCCTGGCCGAGGCCTGTCCATTTCTCTCTATCCCTGTATCCGCGCCTGGCCGAGGCCTGTCCATTTCTCGCTGTCCCTGTATCTGCGCCTGACCGGGGTCTGTCCATTTCTCGCTGTCTCTGTATCCGCGCCAGGCTTAGGCCTGTCCATTTGTAACTGTCCCTGTATCCGCGCCAGGCCGGCCTGTTCTGGAGCCGCGATCCACCCCAGCTACCCCAGAACTTGAGCGTTTTACCGGATGCGGCTTCGCATGGTGTTTTCTCTTACTAAGGGAGGGTTTGCTCCACTGATTGACCAGAACCACATTGCCCAGCACTGGTTCAGGCTTTCAACCTCAGGCGGGGGACGTGGCATTAGTTGGGCTGAGGCTCTTATGTCGCATTAGTCATCATTGGCTACCACCATTCACGATTCTCCCTTTGGTCGTAAAGCCCCTCCCCCTTTGAAGGCTAACACAGCACCTCCACCCATCTCTATCTCTGTTGTTTGAAGGCGATTTCTTAGTTCTGAGAGCTGAGATCTGTGCGGCCTGGGATAGCCCCCCCAACCCTGAGATCTGTGCGGCCTGGGATAACCCTCCCCCCTCAGCCCTGACCAGGATAAGTGGTTAGAAGATGGATGGAGAGTTGCAATATGAATAGTCACATTTCCCTTTTTTCAGTGTTTTAAATTATGAATTATAATTGCTTTTGATCTGTTGCGCAGTTTTATGCAATTAATCATTGGCTAATAGCCTTCCTGAAAAAGTACACCAAGTGGGTCCCCTCTAAACTTTGGCTAACAATCATGGCTCCTTAACCACTGAGATACTAGCTGCTTTATGTTGGGAGTCTTCTCACATTTTTTGTTGGTATCAAAGTGTCCGTCTAAACTCAGAGCTTGTTCGTTAACTACACCGTGTCCAAGGTGGCAGTTTTGGCTCCATGGATCTCTGGAAACTTTTTAATTCCCTCGTCATTTCTTACTCAGTAAAATCCCGCACTCATTTATGTAAAAAGCTATACCAAAACAAACACTTAGCAAACTCCACAAGAGATCATATGCTAGGCAGTTAGAGATCAGGACAGCTGATTGGTCAGAATTTTGAGATGTATTAAAGAGATGCCTTTGGAGGAGTCCTTCAGAGAGCAGGGTTGTAATTGAATCAGAGAAGTGAGGGAGTGCAGGGTGTCAGGGGTCGGGAAACCTCAGATAAACACGCATTGCATTGTATGATTGAGGAGGGTGTCTAATTAAAACTCATTCAACCTTATTAACTCTGATGGAGCAGATGGCGTTAGTGGTTATGGAGTCCTGCCCACCTCTCATTTGTCAGTGGTGACATTGTCTCCGTTCATAAAATCTACATTGGCCCCCTCTGATTACAGATCAGGGAATGAATTCTTTTTGCTTCAAATATACCACCCAAGTCCCTCTGCAGATTATAAACAACTAAAACTTGAAAGGTAAAGTGTCTTGTGCTTAAGAAAATTGCATTTTGTCTTTACAGCAAGATGTTGAGAAGTTTACAGACATTGAAAAACTCTACCTCTACCTTAAGTTGCCTTCTGGTCCCAGCAATGGCAGTGACAAGTGGTAAATATCGCATGATGCGCCACCGTCTGTCGTTGTCTGTTTCTCAAACTCCCGTCATCGTGGATGTGAGAATCTCCACCTCTGCCTGCCCTAGGCCCACGCATCTCCTTTCAGTGTGATGTTGTTTGATGTCCCTGGTTTGCTGTGGTACTCAGCCTGTCGCTTTGCTCGCTCGCTCGCTCATGCCTTTATCTTCCTGCAGCGAGCAGCCCTCCTTGTCGTCCAGCCGCACGCAGCAGACACACGCATTCACCTGGATCCAGAATCACTTAGAGGAGCATCCAGACACCTCCCTCCCCAAGCAGGAGGTCTACGATGAGTACAAGTGAGGACTGGCCAGGGGAGGACCTGTCACTCTTGTTCATCACAGATTGGGTTGAATCGGGTTCAATTTTCACAAGATACCTGTCCACTGATGAATTGTAACTGGCGTGGGATCTACTGTTAGGAAGCCTTCAAGCTGAACTACTGAGACAAATTTAACATTGTGCTAACAATCTGTTAACAATCCAAGCTGAAATGCTGAGCGCGATCTGGTGCCAAAGTGACTTCTATTTTACTGTCCTCTCTTGTAGAAGTTACTGTGACAATCTCGGCTACCATCCTCTGAGTGCTGCCGACTTTGGGAAGATAATGAAAAACGTCTTTCCTAATATGAAGGCGCGACGGCTTGGCATGAGAGGCAAATCCAAATATCCTTTATTCTGATTTGTGGTTCACGGTGATCGGAGGTTTATGGGATGCTGGCATCTGTCTGTCAGTGTGGATGTCTGTTGTCTTACCACTCGCTGAAATTTCAGTCTCAAAAATGTTTTGGAAACTCTTGTAGCTGTCCAGAAAGAAAGAAACCGATTGGTCCAAGGAGACAGCAATACTGATGTGTGTGCAAATAGAGCTTCTCCCCTATTGACTTGGAGACATGAAAGAGATCATTTTTCATGGATAACAACAAAAATGGGAATACAGGCCCACCACAATCTGGAAAAAGTTTGGTCTCCTTACTTTCCTTGGCGAATGAAGCGAGCATGCAGCAATAGGAATGTAGTGAAGTGAAAATATATGGGAAATGCGAGATGTCGCGTGAGAGGCTTCTGTAAACACGCATGGCATCCTCCAGACCGGCACTGCATGTATATTTAATACATTTATGAGTTACTAAACGTATTGCGTGTGGTCTGTGGCTTTCCCAAAAACTCCCATTTGATTTTTGATGCCGACCTCACAATATCGTACAATCTTGTAGTGGTACATTTATTGTATGTAATCTTTTACTCAGCACAGTAAATTCAGGGTTTCAGCCTAAGTATATTGAAATTACTTCTGTCATGACACGCAGGCCAGGTAACAGTGCTAGGTAACGATCACATGTTCAGAGTTGGCGTGCATTAAGCTGCCGTTTAGGATCATTTTGCTTTCAGGCAGTTTTGAACCTGTCAGCCATTGTCAGTGACTTGCAGCACGCCCAGCTGCCATGACGTGTGCGGTCCAGTGTGCCTGAACCAGCAACTGGTCTGAATGTGCTCACGTGTTCCTCTGAGGTCTCGCTGCAGAAAACTCCCCACCACAGAAACCGTGTGCTGTGCGATGCTCAGACGGAGGGCGCTGAAGCCGCAGGGTTTGGTGACAGGCACCAACACCCTGCTTTCTCTGTTGCTGAGAAATACCCCTCCCTCGCTTCTCTGTCCGCTATCTGACTGCGGCACCCCTAAAGCAGAGGGGCGGCCCTTTAACAAAGGTCAAAGGTCATATAGAAGTGGCTGTCTCTGGCATAGCACCATGCTAAAATTTTCTGTTAATTCATTTTTTTTTTCTTGGAGAAAGCGGACTTCCTGTGAGTACTTCAGTGTGACCAGTACAAGTTCTTTGGGTGTGCTTTGAAATCCTAAACGAGAAGTGTCATGTTTCAGAACTTTAGCATGGTGTGCAGGTCCTTAACTACATCTTACATACTGCTATAGTGGATTGAGGAAAAAAGCGTTGGTCCATGTGCCGTGTCTGCCCAACCTGGATGTGCATAAAACGAGCAATGGGGTAAGTTATCATTTTCTGGCTTCTGTCCCCACTGAAGAAAACCACGTGCTGCTGCTTGATCATCCAGCCCTGGTGGTACGTCGAACATGACGAGTCACGGTTGTATTGTGCCAGACTGCTGTAAAGCTGCTCTTGCTAAATTAACTCTATGCCCTGGTAGAACTTAAGATCAGCCTAGGTTAGAAAGCTGAACAGCTTTTGATTGTCTTTAAGTGTTTGTCATGTAGGAAGTATTGGGAGGAGGCTGTCACTGCTCTCATTGGCTGGTAGAGGCAGCACTGCTATCCTGATTGGCTGTCTTTGTCAGTGTGAGGTGCTGGAGTCCTCGGGGGTGCCCTCTAGTGCTGAGGATGAGGTACGCCTGGCGGCCTGTGGCCTGGTGTGTGAGTGGGCCCAGAAAGTCCTGAGCCAGTCGTTTGACTGCGTGGAGGACTTGGCCCGCTACCTTCTCAACAGCCAATTCATCAGCAGCAAGTCCATGGCGGCCCTCACACTCACGACGGGGACATCCACAGGTATGGGTCGGGCTGTTTCTGAGTGGAGGGTGGGGTCTCCAAGAAAAACGCATTATTTTACAGAGGCTGGTTTATCGGGGGAGTCTAGGTTGCCTTGCATGAATGAATGGTTAACTTAGGAGATGATTAGAAGGCCATATTTGAAAGGGCCACAGTGGGCAATTTAGCCAGGATATCAGGGTACCACCAGGGTGCTCTTTCAAGCAGATGGCCAGGGATCTTTCATGACCTCAGAGAGTCAGGATAGTTTTATATCTCATTGAAGGGCGGCACCATTTTTATAGCATAGTGTCCCATTCATTGCACTGGGGCATTGGGACCCACACAGACCACAGGATGGACTAACCTGCTGGCTGCAGTGTCCCCATCACTGCACCTGCTTAGCTTCAGATGGATTCCAGTGTCCATGAAGAAGTCCAGTGAGAGTCTCCCCTCTGGGAGTCTCTCATCTGGTGCTATTAGCCACAAAAAGTAATGTACCCATTACAACATTTTTTTTCGTTCTTTTTCTTCTCCTTTTTTCGTTTTTTACAGTTCCTGAGCATGTTTTTTTCTGGCTGAGTAAACGTAATTCTTTTTCGTGCAGGATTTCAGTGCTGTATCTTCCCTTAATTTGCTGCCCTCAGGTGGGATGAAGATGTCAGCGGAGTCCTGTCCGTTCGTGCCAGTAGATGATAGCAGGTACTTCCAGCCCCAGGCGAAGACCTTGCCCTCCCCCACCGTCGATGCCAAGCAGCAGCTGCAGCGTAAGATCCAGAAGAAGCAGCAGGAGCAGAAGCTGCACTCGCCACTGCCAGGGGATGGGCAGACCCTGACCCCAACCCAGGCTCGGAGGGCAGAGGCTGGCACACCCTGCGTGGGTCCCAGCATTTCCTGCGGAAGCCCCGCCCTGCTCTCCCCACAGCCGACCATCGGCATCGTTGTGACTGTTCCTAGTCCCGTCACGGTAAGTCATACGGAACATCAAGCAAGCGATGCCAGCAGGCCATGGACATATCTGTAAATGCTCTACACTTTATCAACAAACTGGAACACTCAACCACACATACATGTGAATGTCCAAAAGCCTGGGGATATTGTTCTTCTTAGTTTGTTCTAAATGCTCTTGGCTTTTTCACTCCCTTTCCATTTAGGGACCACGGACCAAGCAGCTGACCTCTCCCAGCCCCATGGGTGCAGCAGAGAACAAAGTTGTACCCATGAACTTTCAGGTGGTTTCCCAGCCCATCCAGCCAGTAAAGCAGACTGCCAAGGCGTCGCTGAGTGTTTCGGCGAGCCCAGTGTGTGAGCGCGTTCCAGGCCGCTCCCGCTACCCCCAGATTCTCCCCAAGCCCTCCGCCACCGGTGCCCTGACTCTGCGCTCGCCCCAGACGCTGCTTATCACCAACAGCCCCATTAAAACTGTGGTGCCCACATCACACGTGGCCCCCGTCAATGTGGTGAAGATGACGACCATATCCCTACCGGCCGGCAGCGGCACTGGCAGCACAACCTTGCGGCCCGTTTTGACGGGTGTGAGCAGCACCGGGCTGCTGGAAGAGCAGCAGCAGCTCCTGCAGACCCAAAACAGCAGCCAGCAGAGCCCCTTGCTGTCCCCTGTGGTAACAAAGTCTGGATGTATGGCCACTGCTGCCGCCGCCAATGTCAAGATGGAGCGTGAAGCCATACCCGATAATAACCGGGACCCTGTTGCTGAGCAGCTGAACACAACTCAGGAAGCAGCCGCTGTTCCGAAGGGTGTGAGGGGTGCTAAGCCAAGGGCTGCCAGTGAACCCACACCCTACAGCACAGGAGCTCTGGGGCCTGATGGGGCAGGAAAAACCAAGTGTGGTGAAAAGTTCCCCTTCAGTGCCAACACTGCTTCTGCTGGCAGCAATACCAACAGTAACAAAAGGGAAAATGCTTCATGTCTAACGATACCAAGCCAGAGCACCACCATCACTCTGTCGTCCTACCCCAACACCACTGCCACGTCACCCAGGGAGAGCCCTTTAGGGTCCGGGAGTCTGAGGAAGCGCCCGGGTGCTGTTTTGGAATCAGTGCCGGTAAAAAAAGTGTTTATTACCCAGCACCCTGCGAGTGGTGCCGAAAGCCCCACCGATGCATCGAAGGCAGTCCCCCAGTCAGGGACCCCCACCAGGCCTGAAAGTGCACCAGCAACAACCACTTGTAAAGTGACTGTGAAACTGAACTCCACTGTACCAACTCGAATTCTTGCTCGCTGTGACTCGCCCCTTGGAAATCCCAGCATCTTCCAGACTGTTGCAAAACTGCAGGCCAGCCCGCAGCCAAAAGGGGAAGGGCTGCCTTCAAAGAGCGAGGACAGTGGCCTTACTTCCAGAGCCATTGCCAGCACCTCCAGTCAAGCACTGCTGAAAGAAATTGCCAGTAGTTCATTAGCCATGCAAACCAGTTTGGCCTTAACGGACACCTCCATCATGGATGAGTTGAAGAACCCCATTTGGGAAGAAGGGCAGCTGGGTAGTCTCCAGCAGCATGCTTTTGTGCATCAGATGCTAGACCATAGGTCAGTGACTACACCAGTGATGGACCAGCTGCCCATGGAGCCCCAGGCCCCTCCTTCAGATGAGCTGACACTCCACTCGGATGTTGAATTTACTGGGAGCCAGCCCAGTGTGGATTATTTCCCATTCAATGATGATGATATGACCCAGGACAGCATTGTAGAAGAGCTAGTACAGATGGAGGAGCAGATGAAACTGAACAGCCTGCGGTCTTATGGCAGCTGTGTTGATGTATCTCTGCAGAGCCAGTCGGCAGCGGTACCAGGTTCTGTCCTGTCCAACCATCAGACGGACATTGCTTTTTACCACTCTCTTCACAGCAGCACCACTCCCACCCTCACACCCACACCGACTCCTACGTCGGAGATCATGGCAGCGGGGTCTGGTTTGACCCGGGAGAGCCCTTGTTCTCGACTGGCACCCGCCACTCCTGTGGATGGGGCTCTGGGCAGTAATCGGCACACCCCTGTCGGTACCCCGCACTCTAACTGCAGCACTAGTGTCCCCCCAAGTCCAGTGGATTCCTGTCGGAATCCCTTTGCCTTCACACCCATTAACTCCAGTATTACGGGCTACCACAATGCCAGTATTGTTTCAAGTAGCCCGCTCAAGCCAATGCAGAGGCCCACGGCTACTCACCCTGACAAGGTCAAGCTGGAGTGGATAAATAACGGGTATAACAGTGATGGAGGTACCTCAGCCATCTCCAACAATGGCATCAGCATCCTCCCAAACTACCAGAACTTGGTGGAGGACCAGTTCCGTAAACCGCACGCCTTTGCCATCCCTGGCCACTCACATCAATCACAAACCAGGCATGATACCAACTTCGGCCGTCTGACACCTGTTTCCCCGGTTCAGCAACAGGCTACTGTTTTGACAAACCAAGGCACTGTGGAAGGCTTCGCAGTTCCTGCCCCTCTGGATAACAAAGTCATCGTCTCATCAGCCGGTGGCACCTTCCGCTGTCGAAGTGTGAGCCCGGCAGTACGGCAGCGGAATCTGAGTGGGAGCACGGTCCACACCAGCATCTCTGGCTCCATGCTCTCCCAGTTCAACCCACCTGTGACCCCTGAGGTGCTCAACATTTTTGCCAACAGCTGCCCAAACATGGGCAGCAGTAGCATGGCCCAGAGGAGCCAGTCGGTCCCACTTAATGTGATGATGCAGACTGAGATGCTGCCAGTGCAGACCACTAACAACAGCACGAAGATCACAAGCGTGCTGCTGAGCAAGATGGATCCTGATGGTGATGATGCGGTCCGGGGTTTGGGTGTCAACAACATGCCTTCCAACTATACAGCCCGTATGAACCTCACCCAGATCCTGGAGACCACCAGCACTTTCCAAGGTGGCGTTAGCCATCATAGCCTCCTCAACACGAATGCCAACCACAATCCCAGCCAGTTCCAGAAGCCTAGTTACCTCATGAAGAACGCCAGAAACGAACAGATGAGCTTATACTCCAGAGATAGCCAGGCACAAGTGAGTCCTGAAGAGCAGCAACCAGAACTGCAACAGGGGCAGCCTCTGCAAAATGAGCAAAGCCAGCTAGAGGCCACATCTGAAAGCCAGCAGCCTCTGGATTTTGACAGCACTGTCAAGGACCTTCTAGGGGATGATGCATTGAACCCTGGCTCCCAGCTGACTGGGCAGATGGTCTCTGAACTCACTTCTGTGGCATCTGATTTCTCTAGTGATATCAGATTGACCTCTGAACTCTCCAGTAGCATCAATGACCTGGACACTAACTTACTTTTTGACCCCAGTCAACAGCAAGGACAGTATGAAGATTCTACACTGGAGGAACTGAAAAACGATCCCCTTTTTCAGCAGATCTGCACTGAGAACTCTGTTAACTTTGATTGGCTGGAGAGTAAAGACCAACACACAGTGGAAATGTTGGGTTGATTCTTGGTTTGTTTTATTTTTAGTTTTTTTTTTGTTTTTCCTGTTCTTTGGTAACAGTTATAGAGCACACTGCAACCACACTCTGCACACCAGTGAGACATGACAGCCAAATTTCAGATTGTTGTTCTGATCAGTGAATGACTTTGCTGTCCTGTTAGATGCGTCACAGGAGTTAAGTGCAGTTCCTCGCTCCTGTTTCACTTTCTTATTTCTTTCTATTATTTCCACTTCGAAAGGAATCGTATGTCTCTGCGGTATTTTAAACAAATCATCAACCTGGTCAGACTGTTACTCGGACGTCTGACATACCGGTGAGTTGCAGAAGCATCAGACAGAACTACTGGCGCTAACTGAGGGAGGTAGTTAAACTGAAACCTCATATAGGGGAAATGGAATCAGTTTTAACGTATGTTAAAACCATAGCTCCTCTCGTTTCATCAGTCTCTCGGTGGAAAGGCTGCCATCAGAATGCCGGAAGACTCCCCCTCGCTAGAGTTCTCACATCTGTGCAGAAGAGAGAAAAAAGCTAGGTGCTTGAAGGGAGGAGCATATCAAAATAAGTGGCGATATTGTGTGGTGGCTTAGTCTTATAGGTAGTTTGTTATAACATTACTGTGTTTTCAAAAGGGAAGAGCTTGTTTCCTCCCCCCAAAACATTTGGGAATCTGCTGTGAGGCCCTGTAGATGTTAGATGCCATCCGTGGAGCCATGACTGCAGACTCTGCAGACCTAAAGGTCGAGGGTCACAGGTGGTGTTGGGTTTGGAAGCCGAAACCTCCACGAGTCTCAGTGGTAAACGGTGGCGTGAGATGCAATGAGATGCAGGCTGCTTCTTTTATGCGTGTTAACCGAAGACTGGGGAAGGAATTTCTGTGACTTCACATCGGTGTACTTGATGTGAATGTTACAGCTTTAAATCAAAATAAAAATGCTGTACATACCGTTTGGGCAATCAAAGTGTCTTCAGTAGCCCAACTTGTAAAGAAGTGGTTGGGCTATTGTACAGTAGAAAAAAAATATTAGATGTTGCTCACTTGGCACCAGAGAGGCTTTCTGAAGGCCAAAGCACATTACTGTCTATGATGGGGGTAATTGGGGATAAGCAATGGAAAAAGTCCTCTCCTCCTTTGGTGGACAGGGGCTTTCTTGATGACTTTGTATCTATGCAGGTCTGTGTGACACATGAAAGCCCCTCTAATTCCTGTCAGATGGTGGCTTTATGGGTCTTCAATGTTTAGCTATGACATTTTATCGCATGATCCATTGATCTAAGTTATTACAGAAAGGTGTGTAAGAATTAAATTCCAGTTGTATGTAGAAATTATTGCAAAATTATAAAGGTTACAAAAACGTTTAAAGTACAGAATGTGTCCCGGGTCTACATGGGTGTGAAAGGCAATAGACTTTAGGGAAATCAGTTTGTGTTATGTAAACATTTCATGTTCGGGGGGCAGTCGGCTGAAATTCAGAGCAAACAGACAATCATTGCTTTTCTGACCCATCAATCAGCTCATTTCAAGGAGCCTGTTTTTCCATTAGTTATTTTGGATAAGAGCAGCAGCGCTGCCCAGTGAACCCTCAGCTTCTTCAGCCAGCAGTCGGTGTCTTGCGATTGGCTGCACAGATGTTTGTCTCATGCATGGATAACACCGTGTAGAGCAGGCGGTCTTGGTGTAAAGAGCAGAAGCTTATATTTTGAGATTCCATTTACTTTGGCCAAAGTGTTGGGGGTTTAGGTGCTCTGTATCCTGGGGTCACACGGGGTCGGCAGTGGACAGATGCTGCCTTAATGGCATTTAATGAGAATCAGCCTTACGTTGTTACCAAAGAAAAGCTGTTCAAACCAGCATGAGAATATGAAATTTTCTTACTTACATTGACCCTCCCACCCAAAATGCATGTTTTAAGGTTGACAGGTTTCTAAACCTTTGATAGCTGCAGTTGTGGTGGAGACTTCACAGGAAGGGGAGGCCGGAGGGCTAGATTTTGTGGGGCTGAAATGGTTAAGCACGGCAGCTCCTCTGTAGCACTAGGAACCAGGATTTTATAGGCAAGCTGACAAGCTCACACTACTCCTATGGTTTAGGAAAACATGTAGCAAAATAGACGTTGCGTAAATTTTGTCAACTGTTGCTTTAAAATGTGCTATTCCTTGTTGAAGCTCTCTTTGTAAATATCTCTGGTAAGAAAATCCAGTCTTGCGAGACGCTGTGGCGTTATGATGACGTCTGCATTCGGAATCATCTGTGCACCTTCCAGAAATAATACTCTGCCGAATGAGCTGGGTGACTCACTGCTGGCTTTTTTGTACCTTTGCTTGGAAATGTCCTCCCCCCCCCCCCCCCAGTTCTGTAAAAATATGTCTTCTGCCCCAATATCAGGGCTGTGCTCTGGACTGAAGACAATAGCCTGACACCAGTGGAAAGAAGTGGCTTTAGGTCACATCTTTCTGTGCTGGAGTGTGGCAGTAGACACTGGAAAGTCACTGCAAATCCAATTGAGCTTTGAGAGGTTCACACTATTGCACTAAACTTTTTAATGAACCAGGGCACCATTTTTAGGACAAATGCAACAACTGAAGCCCGCAGAAAAAGTATTTTTTATAACAAGCTTAAAAAAATTAAAAATGACGTTTATATATCTTGTGTAGCAATGTGCTTTAATCTCAGTGAGATAGGTCCTTCACTCGTTCTCATACATGAGAATATGAACTCGATTTAAAGTTTTTGAAAATAAGGTATTAGACATTTCCTTAACCGTGTTGATAAATAATTATTGATGTGCATGTATGTCCGTTCTCTTGTACAGAATATTCCTTGTAACCACTTCCTTTGCCTGTAATGAGTGGTTCTGTCAACCACAAAGGTATAACTAACTCAAAAAAGTCTGTTCTTTGATGTTTACTAATATCAGTCTTTGTTCTGTTAATGCCTATTTGCTTTTTAGTGTTTTAATGAAAAGGATGTTTTTGTGGTAAAGTTCAAGGTATTTTTTTTTCCTGGAGAAACCATTAAATAAGCACTGATGTCTGGACTATGAAGAAAATCCTCTGTTCGTGTTACTCCTATGCTGTATGACTCTGACCCAGTAAGCACCCCCACACAGCCCTTCCATTTTGACATGTAGAACTTCACACCATGCTGTCAGTATTGCCGGCTATACAGCAGACCATAGTCTGGTGATTTTTCAATGGCGTTTCAGCAAAGTTTTTCTTTAATTTCTTTTTTTTTTAACTGCAAATGCTCACAGATGTTGCGATTTTTAAAAGTGGTTTTAAAAACCAATAAATTTTTTAAAATAAGATGGTTGTCCCTGTTGTGCCTGATCTATCCCCCCCCCCAGGGTATTTCTGGTGGTCGTCTAGCAGAGGTGTATGACCCAGCTATGCCCACCTGACACGTCCCAGCTGCTGATACTGTGAAGGACACTTTGGAGCTTCCTTATCTTGTTGTTGTATGTTGTTTCCATAGTAACACCCTATACCCTGTCAAATGAAATGCTTTTGTGAGTTAATTGTGAAATAGGTATCATGACTAGTGGGCAGCAATCACCTCTCAGCTCACAGCCTTGAAGCTGGATCTTTGACCCCCCCCCCCCCCCCCCACACACACACACACACACACACACACACTCTGTGTGTCCTGCTTCCATCTCCTTCTGTGGGTGTTCTCCAGCAGTGCAAAGACATGCAATACCCTCCCCATAGTGTGTGTGTGTGTGTGTTTGTATGTGTGGACCTGGTATACATTACATTGTGGGGACCAAGTGTTCCAACGCTGTCATTAAAACCTGTTATTTTGATGTTGCAGGGACCATTTTTTCAGTCCCCACAAGGGAAAATTAAATTTTATAATAATCTGTGACTGCAATCAAAAAACAAAAATGCTGAAAGACTTGTATTTGTTTGCTTGGGGGGGGGGTGCTGCCTCCTGTCCTGTGCTGCCTGGGATAGGCCTCAACCCCCCCCCCCCCCCTCAACACGGTATGTGGTTGAACGGTGGACAAATGATTATGAAATGTTCGTCATGTTAAACACACTAATCTCAAAATGGTACAAACTTAGTGCTAAAGAACATATAATGTTGTGGAAGATGAGGATTTATCAGATCGTTTGAGTTACCTCATATATCACACGTGTCCGAAAAGGCCTGCCTACGCGAAAATGGATGCACCGGAGACTGTGATTTGGATGGCGAAGTGCTGATACATAGCGCCCCCTAGTGAGTTTTTGTATTATTTATTGTATGCATTGACTTGAGAATGACTGAACCACAAGACACCCTTGATGGCAGATTATATATATATATGATTACGATATATACAGTACTTTCAGGTCTAATAATCAGCTCTTCAATTTTAATCATTGTTACTACGTTTGCTGGAGAATGTGAACAAATGGTACTAGGAGACCGTTTACCCAAATACATGGATGGATTATGGCTTGGGGGACCTAGGGGCCCCGAGTGATGTCCCCCACCTTGTGAAGGCAGTCTGTGGCCATTTTTAGAAGAAATGATCCCATAGTCACGGCAGTGCTGGTTATTTAAGATGGTCCTGGGCTGTTTTGGATACTACACTGGTTTTGAATAATTGTGGTATTTCGGGCCCCATCAGTTACCGGGGGGGGGGCTGGAGCCTGGTTCTCCATTTGTGAAGATAGTCTGTGACCATTTTTAGATGAAATCTTTCAGAAAAGGGGCAGTGCTACTTGTTTTAAGCAGGGTCAGAGCTGGCAGGAACAGGTGGTGTGACCAATTCTGGGGGGGGGGGGTCCTCTCATGGCAGCACCTACAGCACCTAACTGTCTAATAATTTACTTTTATTCATGAAATATTTTACCAGCAAAATTTGCATATTTCTCACCACATCACAGTACTTATTTTCATATTCGCCCACTTGTTAGCATCTCCATATATTATCGCTCTTTACTTTGTTTTTATATAGAAATGTTTGTATGTGGTGCTGGTATGTGTGTATTATGTATTTTTGGGATAACAAAAGTATTCTGATGATTCTGACTCACTAGAGCAGCATATAGCAAGTTATTCGCATGGATTTCAAATCCTTCTCATCTTTGCCAGGAAACAGTATTTATTTGTTTGTTTGTTCATGCTGATCGATTGCCAGGAATTCATGCAAGTAGCTGAAATGTGCAACAGCCACACCAGCTCATCGAATGCAAAGTAAGTACAGTGAAGTATGTTTCCTACGTATTTGCGCTCCGATGGTTTCCATAAACAGGAAGGAGGAAGGAACTACTCCGAGCTTTTTAAATGTCTGTTTCCTGACCCCGGGACCTGCCGTGAATGCGAACCTCCAGGGATGGAAGAAAACTGTAATTTACAAAGCGGTTTGAAAAAAATAAGCAACTCTAGACCCCAGCCATAAACGGACATTTGCGCAGCCAGTGAAGTAAATCAGAAGGATCACCTCCGGGTTGCATTAGCTGTCATTACAATTATTAACACTAGTTTTAATATTCCACTACTTTTGTCGTGAAACAGACGCGAGCTAGTTGGTTAGCAGCCTTTCCTTCTGCGCGGGGGGTGGCTCTCTGCAGGACATCGGGGGCCAGGCCTGGAAGTAAAATATTATAAAAATTAATAAATAAAATATAATGGGGTACGAACTGCACAGTGCCTTCAGACAGCAGGGATAATTCACACAGTAGCTGATCTGGGCATAACTGGATCCGGCATGCCGATCGGGGGGGTACCACAGCACAGTTTACGTTTATAATAAGAATAATAATCATTCCGCCTCCGGGTTCACATTGTAAGTTATTCAGGCGGCCGCCCTCCCCCCGCTTCCCGGTCACTGACCGCCGCACCCGCTTCGTGTCCGGCTCGCAAACGGCGTGAGGACGAGCCAGACCTCGGCTCCGGTCGGTTTGACGAGTCCAGCAAGGCGGGGGCGGGATCTAGACGATACGGGAAGGCAGGATGGTGGCGAGCGGGGCGTCGGTCCCGCCTTAAAGTGGACTGGCGGATGCGCTGGGACTGGGACGGGCTTCGGGACGCCTCGGACACCTCGCCGCTTTCCGTGAGTGTGCGGCATCGGGAGGGGAAGAGACCATGGCGGTGCTGCCCGGGATCCAAAGTCCGCACATCGCCGAGGTACCGGCTTCATGGGGCAGCTCTGTCCCCGCAGGCAGACGCTTTCCCCGTTGCCACAGGTCTCCTTGGGATAATCCGTCTCGCTGGCAGCTTTTCCTGTGTATTTATTTCTGTCTTACGGTATTTTAGGTGACCCGGCAAAACCCGCAGGCGTCCGCCAACTAGGTTAACTAGCAGCCTACACGCATCGCCGTCAGGTCCTGTCCGGAACGTGGGCTGCTTTTAAACTGGGAACTATGGAACTGTATCTGGATGGTTTGCGGGACTAGTATAATAGCCCGGCTGGTGAGGTTAACACTCATGTCATGCGCTAACCAGCTAACACTCGTGAGATTTCCAGCTGGATCAGTGGCGGAGAGGCGCGGTGTTCAGGTGACAGATGTCCTGCTGTTTAGGAGACTAGTTAGACTAGTTAGTGGCGGTCAGACAGCCGAGCCGGGCTGATGGGCGTGTGAATGCCGAGGCCTGACTTTACACTTATGGCTCTTACTGGGCACTGCCGCCTTCATCCCGTTAGTCCCTGAGTTAAAGCCCAGATTGGGCCGGACCTGCGGACCATGTGCAGCTGCCGAGGCAAAGGCCAAGTCAGATATCCCACGTTGGTCTAATTGCTTCCTTCTTGTTATGAAACGCGGTGACCCCCCCCCGCTCGTCGCGTAGAAACGGGAAAATCGCTTTTCCATTAAAACCAGCTCGTGTTTCATTTCCACAGAAAATGGGTGAATGTGCGCGGCAACGTCCGATACAAGCTGCTCATGATCTCCGCGGCGGCTGGACTTTGCTCCTTGTTTAAATACCAACCTCTTATCGAAATTCGCCTGCATTTTCACACCTGTGCTTTTTTTCTTTGTCTGCCTGTTTATATAATTTGATCTGTAGGCTATGTGTACTGTGACTTTGCAGGAAGAGTCCAGGATCCTAAAGGTGGAGGTTATCTCTGGCATTGGACTGGCGAAGAAGGACATCTTTGGAGCCAGGTGAGGATTTTGACTTTGTTGTTAATCACGCTCTGGATTTTACTTGGCCTGTGTATGATGCGGCCTCATCGATGTTGCCTCCCAGTGTTATAATGTGTGAAAATGTATTATTTGACTTGCTTAATTAAGAAATTGAGTTGTCTTCTCTGTACCTAACCTCTTACCAGTGAAACTCACATCTGTTCTTACACCTAGTTAATAGTCTCATTAATATTGTGCTGAATGTCGGTATTGATTAGCTGGAGCCAGAAAGGAAATGATCTGCCAAGATTAAGGCCCTCAGCATCAGAGAAAGGCGATGGTGCGTTTATGGTGCTGGGAGCTGTAATGGAGCCCGCAAATGCATTTACACAAAACAAGGCAACCCACTGATCTAAAAGCAGGCGTGTCACTGTAAATTGTTTATGAAGTTTTGTCTTGTACCTGGGATGTGTTTCAGTGTGTTGCTATGTCTGATTGTCTATTTGACGTTATACATGCCTTATTCTAGGTCAATATAGTGAGACAAAATAAGATAAAGTTTATCGATCCCGGGGAAAATTCATTCGCATAGAGCAGCAATGGAATGTGAAGTGCACCGACACAGGCACGCGTTGCAAAGTGGACAATACAGTATTAATGTATCCCCCAATGGTACAAAAAATGTTCCTCAGAGTCCATTTCTGTACCTTAAATTAAAAGGTACATTTACCCTCAGCCAGGGTACAGCCCAAGTGACAAGTAACTGTCCCCTCAAAGTTACAAATTGGTACTTTTTTTTTTTGACTGGGTAGGGCAGTGGGAACCTATTTGTATATCTTGAAATATATATTACACAGGCATTGTGGGAACCCCCCCACTTGCCGTATTTTACCACTGGCACACCTCCCACCTCGCCACCCGTTTTACCGGTTTGCGCCGTAAACTGGTCTGCAGACATGAAGGTTGGAAGCTCCTATCTTTTCAGGTCCAAAGTGTTAGAATGTGCAGGTCATCGATTTCAGATTTTAGTCTTTTTCCTTCAATTTTTCCCCTTCTAAATAAACTGAGGGCTTCAATTGAAACGGACTGATTTTGCATTCCGAGCATAAACCCTGCATGTCCAGTGTGGCCTGTAGGTGGCACCATTTTAATAACTGTATGCCCATTCTTGTTAAACTGAGTCTGGTTTTAAAAAGAGCCAGATTGCCACTGCAGTCATGGGTGTAAGTTTAATTTCAACATTGATTAATAGGTACCATCATTGTGGGTAGCAGCAATAGGGACCAAATCAGCCCCCCCCCACCCCCTAAACTCGCACTGTACTCCCACAGTATTGGTAGGGACCAAATCAGCCCCCCACCCCCTAAACTCACACTGTACTCCGACAGTATTGGTAGGGACCAAATCAGCCCCCCACCCCCTAAACTCACACTGTACTCCCACAGTATTGGTAGGGACCAAATCAGCCCCCCACCCCCTAAACCCACACTATACTCCCACAATGTTGTTAGGGACCAAATCAGCCCCAAATGCCCTGCCTCCCTAAGTGAGCACGTGTCCCTAACATAAATACCCAAGTCTACTCTCTTGGCTCTTGTATTTTCCATTCACATCATATCATACCTGGCAGTATCTTAAAACAAGATATCTGCCTTGAGTACACATGTAACATTTCTGTGGATTGATATACACTTAGATTTTCCTTTGTGAGCACCAACGCGGACTCTGCTGTAAACCCCTGGGTAAAACAAACAGTATGCAGAAACGAGAGCAGCACTCATGGCTGAAGATAATGATGCCCGTTAGGAGGTATGACATTACCATGCTATATTGAATACGGGAGACTTTTTGTATTTTGCATGAATTTGTTACATTATAGTAATCTCATATGGGTTAAATGTAGAAGAAGCATGGTAATTTGGTTTAAATTAGGGGTAAAGTTGCTCTCATTTCTGCTGCACTTAGTGTAGGATGAATTGTCTTCCATTATGGTGATTATCAGGAAACGCATACAGGAAAGCAAATTATAGCGGTGGAGGAGGATGTCGTAGCTGGGATGTGGAACTGCTGATGTGCCTGAGGTACAGGGGCGCTCTCTGCCGGTGGGCTGCGGATTGGAGAGTCACGAGGAGCCCAGAATGCCACCATCAGCCAGGCCGTCCCGGGACAGACGGTGTTTGGGTTTGCAGCTGTATGCAGTGTTTTGTGGCAGCTCTAATCTCACTGCTCGTGGTAACCTTAATGCGGTAACTCAAACGAGCGTGCCATGCAGCCCCAGTGTGCCCGCCACACACCCGCGCACTCCCGAAGCGTGACCGCGCACTCCCAAAGTGTTCATTGAACTTAGTTTCCCTGTTTTCTCCCCCCAGTGATCCATACACACGAGTCACCTTATACAACCCCGTAAATGAAGAACGTGTAAGCGTTCAGACGAAAACCATTAAAAAGGTCAGTCACTCATTTATTTATGATTTATTCATTCTTTTACCATAGATGTACTCTGAAATGCTGTTGATTTATATTTAACGGTTAAGAAACGTAAATGCATTTTGCTTTCATTTCTTTCTGTCCAAGACTCTAGACCCAAAGTGGAATGAAGAATTCTACTTCACAGTAAGTGATAAAAGCTGTTAAAATGCCAGCTGCGGTGCCGCCCACACTGAGGAATGCTTCATGCTGCAGCCGCTTCCTATTGGCTCACTGCAGCGTCCATCACCCGTTACACTCTGACCTGATTGGTGGTCTTCACAGAGTCACTTTCTGGGACACCACTTAAAAGGAAGCAGTCATCAGCTTAGACTTCCTTCCAGTGGGGTGTAGTAATAACTGCGTGTTTGCTGGGGGGAGTCGGAAAGTCTGCTTGTGGCGCCTGGAGGGGCCACATACATGCAGCCTGCTGTGTGCTGCTTCATATCGTCGTGCTTGTATGCCCGTGGGGGGGGGCTCTCGCTCTCTGGCACTCTGACGTCATCAGGCCTCCCCAGGCACTGGCTGCTCTTTCGCAGCTCCTGCCCCTTTCTCTGGGTAGATGTGGCCTTTTGCTGCCTCGCAGCTGAAGGTGACTTGTGCTGCTCAGTATGGCAGCTCTCCACTTCCCAGGATCCCTCCTGTGTCCGTCTGCTGAATCGCTGGGCTGTGCCCCTGCCTCCTGTGCCCGTGCCGCCTGTGTCAGACCGGCTCATGGGAGCATCTGATCTCCTGGGGGGGTGTAATATTCATTTAGTACTGATGTGGGACGACTGCTTCCACCCCATGTTATTTAATGAAAGGATGTTGCTTTCCAAGGAAGGTCAGCTTACAGGCTAATAGTTAGTGCCTTACGAGCACATGCTTATATAAACGGCATCTAATCAGGGGGTGTCCTTTTCGCAACAATTTACCCAGCGTCCTCAGGCCCCTGTGAGTAACAGCGGAGTAATGCTGGAGTAGTGAGTGATGAGTAACGCCGGAGTAATGACAGCAGGCCAGTATGGTCGTGTCTGTCTGCTAATGATGGATGTTGGACCCATGGAAATCGGTGACCCCTTGCTCCTGCCCACAGGCCTTGTCGCCTGTCTTCATTCTCCCGCCATCGTGCCTGCCGTTTCGGGGGGGGGGGGGTCTAGCTGGAGCCTCCCTTCTGAAATGCGCTGACACGCCTGTGGCTGTTAGAGCCTTGGGGGCGGGGCGGGGGGGGGGCACCTGCCTCAGGGTTATTTGCAGCGCTGTCGGTGCACCCCCGTTGTAACCGGATCAGGCGTGGGTGCTGGCTGCTGCGGTGGGGTGGGGGGGCACTCCAGTGTTAAGCTGGGGGGGTGTGAGGGTGGCCGGGGTTAATTGGCTGCTGATGCCGGGTGTCTTTTTAGGGACTGTTGACGCGGGCGGCGGCTGGCATAGCCTGCTCGTGATGCAGCTCTGCTCACCGCCAAGGAGAGCGCCCCCATGCGGGGGCCTCCGTGCTCCCGTACCAGCAAGGACACCTATCTGGCCAAGAAGCCAGTGATCACATGATCAGACCCAGAGACCTGATGCTGTGAACAGTTCTGGTTTATTCACTTTGTATGTCCCACTAGAACATGGGGGAAAGGCGTACATGTATGTCCTCAATTCTGAATTTAATTTTGAATTTCTGCTTTTAAAAATTGAGGCACTCTTCTTTAGGGCCAGTTCAGTGCTTAAATCTTGTGTCCAAAACAACTGAAATAGCTGACATTTATTCTATATTCTTTGCACCGTTGTGCCTCATCGTGGATTTTTTACCTTTTTTTTTTGGATGAAATGCTGTTAATTGTCCCTAAAAATAATAACGATGATTCAGTGTTTATAAATGCAGTAATAATGACGCGGCGGAGCCTGCGGCCGGTATGGTCTGGCAGGTGCGTTTCTCTGAAGTGCGTCGGGGACACTGCCCTTGCGTACCGATCTCCGATCCTCTCCCCCGTCTCCAGGTTCATCCGCGGAAGCACCGGCTGCTCGTGCAGGTGTTCGACGAGAATCGCTTGGTAAGACGCAGCGTGTGTTTCCGACATCTTCCCCTCCCCCTCCTCCCCATGACCACAAGATACAAACTGCACGTTGCACATGAAGGGAGGCGGCGCGTAAAGAAAAACAGAAGTGGGTGTGGCCAATGACGTGTGGATCTCTCGCCGGGCGTGGGCCAGATTTTAGCCTAGTGTTACAGCTTTGAAAAAGAAGCGACAGGGAGGGCTGATATTCGGGGTGCAGAGCTCCCGTAGTCATGGCGACTCGGACAGCCGAAAAGCAGCGGCAGAAACTGGATGAATTGTTCAGTGACCGTCAGGGTGAAAGCCACGCAGGGGAAGACGTCTGTGCAAATTTGCAACCTCTTTGTTCACTACGATGCTAAAAAATGTGCACGTTTTTAAGGTGGCAGTGACCCTTCTAAGCTTTCGTTGTGAATATTTTTAGATGTTGTTTAGTATGAAGGTGTATTCTCTGCCGCTCCGCAAATGAACACCAAAATGCATCTTCAGTATTAATAGACGTTTTGCGTTACCGGAGGGCCGAACCTCGTGATGTCAGCAGTGGTGCTGGACCTGTGCAGAGCCCAGAGCGGGAGATGCTGGGGGCAGGATGTATGCATGTGCACATCTGAGGCCGTGACCTGATCCCGATTCTCTCCGGATTCTGCGTCACGGGCGCGGTGGTCTTGCCCTGACTTGTCTGTCATGGACCCCAACCTGTGCGAGGAGCTGCCGTCCGACTGTGTTTTGGGGGGGGGGTCATGTGGCATGCTGGATCACACCCTCCTGCTGAGTCATCTTCAGCTGGCGCCCTTTTTAGGGGTTGGGGGGGGGGGGCACGGCTGGTAACTCCTGGGTGTGTTGGGGGAGTGTTGTGTCACTTTCTGCGTGTGAAGAAGTGGGTCCTCTGAAAGCCTCTTCCCCGACTCCCTGGGCTGGGCTCCCGTTCGCTGCCTCCCAGTCCGCGTCTCGCTGGTGGTTCCCCAGCCGTAGCAGTTATTTGGAAACCTGATCCTGCTGCGGAAGGCTGAGTTATACCCGACCTCATTCCCCCTGATTTCCTGTAATCCTACCCCAGTGGGGAGGAATATTCGTGGCTCAGCAGTGGCGGGGAGACTTCAGACCCTCCAGCCATTCTGCAGGAGGGCTGCGCGTTGTCATCTAGGCTGGCATGCGGCGGGACCGGCCCACGGCGCTGGACTTCTGCTGCCAACGCGGGGCCCACTTCGCCGTGCCCGGCTGCTAGCTGCATGGAAACTAGAAGTGATGGTGCAGAGGCTGGCACATAGGGGGCGCCACGGGTCTCTGAGAGGATTTTTCTGGGATCGCTGCAGCCACTCTTTTCCTCCTGTGCATTTTGTTTGCTCGTTTTATCACTTGCTCTCCCTGCAAATCTGACCGGCGCCGTTGCAGGGTCTAATCGGGGCTACTTTGATGAGCCTGAAGGATTTGGGCCGGTCGCCTCTCCCCCTCCTCTTGGGCTTTGTTTTTATTTTTATTTAACTTCCTGGCTACGTGCCGCAGCCTTGAAATCAGGGCTTTGGGAACATGGCTCAGCGACTGCGCCTCCACTTCGCCACCAGGAGGAGCAGCACGGACCCTCTGTCCGAGACGTGTGGCTTGCGGGGGTCGGAGTTCAGCCCCCCCGACACCTGCTCCCGGCCTGGGGGGGTCAGTGCCCCGCTGAACTCCCCCCCAGGATGGCAGTGCTCCGCCCTGTTCATCCCTACGCTCGGCTGCGGCGGCAAGAAGAGTACGCTGCAGATATCGCTGCGCCCATACGGGCCGACCGGAGCGGCCCAGGGCTCAGCAAGTGGCACCGGCGCTGAGCAAGAGGACCAGGACCCAGCCGGTGATGCCGGCTACTGCAGCAGCAGCAGCATCTCGGAGGCGGAGCCGTGTGGCAGGAGTTTGGGCCACGGATCGACCCACCAGCCGCTGCGCCGCTGCTCCTCCCTCGTCATCTTCCCCTGCAGCCCGTGCACCACCCCTCCCACCTCCCCCCTCGGCTCCGCCCTCCAGGCCCGGCCGTGCTTCAACAGACGCGGGGCCACCGATCCAGATGGGGACCATAACTTCAATCGGCCGGATTGGTGCTCGGGCATCACGCTACATTTCGCTCCCAATGGGAACGCCTGTCTGGAGCCCCCTCAGCGCACCCCCCTGTCTGACCCAGAGCCCCGTCTCCAACATGTAACTCTGCTCCGCAGCACATCTGTGTGCCTCCCCCCCCCGCAGGGGCCTGCTGAGGATCCCCAGGATAGCCGCTGGGGCGGAGAAGCCGCTGGTCAAACGGGGGCCCAGCGCTGCCCCCCCCGCCCTGCAGAGGAGTGTGTCGCTGGAGATACCGCTCTCCTGCACTTCGGGCCGCGTTACCAGGAGAAACCCACCTCTTGTCCACATCCATGTGTCCCCCAGAGCGGAGGGCAGGGCCCCCAGCCTCCTTAGGACAGAGCACACCAGCTACAAAGATAATCGTGCGAGAAGTTGCACGGGAGCAAACTGCACGGTAAGCTGGGTCTCCCCGCCCGCGGGTGCATTTATGACCGCAGCAGAACCATCTTCGTTCCTGAATGCTCAGTCTTGGAGAGCCGGGCCTCCTAGATGCAGGGCAGACAGAGCCACTAAGCGCATTAGCAGCCGTGTCTCACATATTATGATAATTTGCCTCTCCTTGTTATACAGATATAACCTGAGAGCGTGACGAATTAAAAAAAATAGTGAAAAGAGATTTATCTGACACGGAGGTTACACAGAGTGCGGCTGTTTTGAGTCCCTCCCAGGTTAGAATCCGATGCCCCCTCCCCCACCATCCTCACGTTTGCAATCAGCCGGATCACAAGTGGCACAAGTTTGTGGTTGTCCCTTCGATTATCGCACGTTATCCTTTTGTATCTTACGTTGTGGTCATTTACTGTAAAGTCTGAGGAAGTCAGATCTCTGTAACGTTTATCATATAATCTGTCATATTAGGCAGTAACGTTGTTCGATATCCGGGGATCAGATTTGCATCACGATACCAAATTGTTTAAATGGTCCGATTTATGATAGCAGAATAAGACATGTGCTGATGTCATGTTCTGTTTAAATTGGAGAATGTAAATAATTGGCCAGAAAGCTTTCGATCATGATTATTCAGGAAATGATTCAAATGCACCAGAAAGCTTTAATATTGATTGTTTTATATTGTTATTATGTTGTTATTTTAATTAAAGTGAAGGTTTTGTGGTGCAGATTAGCAGGATGACGTTGTAGTATTTTGTATTTTGTGGAAAATGAAAAATGTAGACAATTTTGGAATATTGATAAAATGTAAATATTGGCTAAGATTCAACCGATGCTGATATCTTAATTTCTCACAAATATTGGCTGGTGCGTTACTCAGTATCCCGTACGTGTCTAAGGCTAACGTTCCTTTTTACTTAACTAGCACGTCAACCACCTCAGGGCCATGTTTTCAGTGATCACCAAGGGTCGGTGCTTTGAGATGCGGCGAATGGGCGGACGAATCCCCTCGTCCTCCACTTCAGAAAATGGCCATCAGCACCAAAGATAATCACTGTCTTGTTCCCTGTATTAATGAACCTTCCCCTGCCCTTCTGCTTTGGTGGGAGTGAGCAACCTGAGGGCAGAACCGCCTTTTATCTTCGAAGCAGGATTTTGTCCCCAGAAATTGATTGTAACATAAACAGGTTGAATCATTGAATCGTCATCCTGATGGTCGATTCATCACGATGCATCAATGTATATTTGCACCCTAGTTTAAATTCGTGTTTGGCCTGACTTGCCAGTTCATTCATATCCGTTGGCGAGAAGCAGGCCAGACTAAACGACAAACGCAAATATAAGGCTAACTTTAGCACATTGCTGATGAGGTTCAGTAACAGCTGAGGCCAAATTAGTATCGAATCTATGCATATTTCACGCTGTATGACAGGGTCCTGCTGCCAGGATAATTCATAAATAGGCCTGTTTATTCTAAAGCAGGATAACATTTTGAAATGGGAAATGGGAATGTTTTACAATATGGGTTTAGTATCAATTTGGGATTGATGCTGAGGCATGAAAGCTGGTGTTGGTGTCAAAGTCAATATTTTGGTGTTGATCCAGCTCTATTAGGAAGGCAGTATATGCGTGATGAGTCTTAAGTGTAATGATTCAGGATCTTTATTGTCTGTGTGAGGTCACTGCATTGGTGGTTTGCTTATTCCACTAGTACGAATAGTGCAGATTGACCGAAAGTGTGTGTGTCATCACTGAAGCCGCCTGAAAGCTGCTCTCATCTTTGCCTGTTTGTGTGTCACGCTTCTGTATTTTACTGTAAGAGTACAGGCGGAATGATGGGGTTTGTAAGGGGTGCTGTCCAGCTGCTAGGACGCGGTGGCGCTGTGAGGAGGCTGCGTGGTCTGGGGGGGGGGTCAAGGCGTGGGAGGGGGGGCTGAAATGCCGCTCAGTCGCCTTCATGCATTCCGCTCTTCAGCCAGTTTTGACCAGTTTGTCATTATCATTAATTATTATTATTGTTTTTTTGAGGCATGCGGTCGCAGCTGACCACCTCGTTTAGCCGTGTCCAGGTCGATGCGGCGAAATGACTTGCAAATGAAGAGCAAAGGCCCCCCGCCCTCAGACCCCCGCGTCCCAGCACGGCGTAATGAAAGGAATGGTAGCTTGTTGTTATTATTGTTATTATTATTATTAACACTTGCAGTTTCAATATTTACCCTGAGATAATTATAGGTTGGGTGGGGCCCAGGCGAGCTGCTATAAATAAAACACCGAGATCGCCCCCCGACTCCACAGTGTCTGTGCCTCCGCTGGGATTCTCAGCTTTTAAATTTAACACGACGGTATGAGAGGGGCGTCTGTCATGCCGGCCATCTGACTGCGGGGGGCGCTGCAGTTGTGGGCAGCACGCCGGCTCCCCAAGCCCCACCCCTCTTCCCCTAGTGCTGTATGTGAGGTGTTGGGCTTCAGGCCTGATTGGCAGCTCGTCAGAAACCCCCCAGGGGAGGACTGTTTAGTGTCACCCCCGCACCCTCATAACCTCGAGAAGTTCCTGTTCTGTGGCCGTGCTGAGTCAGTGTAATGGTGCAGCGCTGTCCAGGTGCCATGACTCTGTAATCGTACAATTCTGCTGCACGGTTGGCGATGTGCCACGTCCTGACAGAGGGATGTTTTACTGTGCTCAGCAAAGTGTTCATAGGCTTTCCCCGTGGTTTGGGGCCTGCTGTTGGATTTAGATGTTCAGTGCGCTGCCTGAATGTTACATTTAGGAACAGAGCTCTCACTGCACTTACTAATGAAACGCAGTCGGTCCAGTGGAGGCCAGCCTGTACATTTACACTGATCAGCTGGAGCATTTAAAAAAGACAATTAATGTGACTTAAAAGATTTGCATGATTCCTTTCTTGTAAAGGATCATAGCCGAAAACTTGTCATAAGTTTAGATATAAAAATTAAAATATAAAGCATACATTTCTTCCTGACACCGAAGGCTTAGAAACAACATTTCAGTAATTTTCAGTGTTTGCATTTGTCTTTATTTGAATTTAAATAGGAAACCTAATCTTGCTTTTTATTAGAGTGGAACCGTGTTTCATCAGACAGGGATTTGAAAGTGTTGCTCAAACTGAGCGGCGGTTTGAAGGTGCAGGTCCGTTTGGGCCGAGCCACGTCCAGCGTGCCCTGCATAGGCGTGTGTCTGCTGGAATCAGCTGGTTTTCCGTCTCTTTCTGGCTTCATGGCTGTAACGCTTGGGTGCCGACCGATAGCGGGTAGGTGGGAACAGATGTGGGGGCCAAAACCGTTACAGGCATTCAGATTTTCCATCCCTGCTCTGCCGATTGTGATCAGTTAAGAGGCTCCGTCCAGGAGTCTGGATGCAAGCGAAATAGCTTTGTTTGTTTGGTGCTCGGACAGCAAATGATGTCACAGACGTAGGAGGTCCGTTGCCCTCCGGCCCTCGTTGTCCCCTTCAGAAATGTGGCCCCCTAAGGAGCCCATTAGCTCCTGACCTTCTGCACTTGGCTGGGTCCTGAGCCCAAATTTAATTGCAGGAGATTTTCTTCCTCATGTTTCAGTGTTTGTTTAGCGTAGTTTAGACCGATGTTTGAAGGCAACGCTGAATAGGCAAGAACAGGAACCCACTGCATGTCTGCCCATTTATACCGGGCATCCGGAGTCAGCAGGTCCGTGTCAGTCAGTGATGAGAATGGAGAGGCCGCTAGCATGCGTGTCTGGGGCTTTCGCCCGGCTTACGCCAGCGTGAGGGTAGCCGCTGGCAGCCCCCTCTGCCATATCTGTGCCCTCCGGCCTCCTTTGCAGTTCACAGCCGGTTCATCCCCTCCTCGTTCACGTGTGACGCCCCACCCTAAGCCTTGGCAGCCCTGATGGCTGCCATACAGATATCCCCCCCCGGTCTCTGTTAGGCTCCTCTGTGACTTCGATACCGACGAGCCAATCAGAATCCTTTGGGCAGTCTGCACGATGGGGCCATCTGTATCTGCGGAGGTGTTTGCGTTGCCTGTACAAGGGGCAGGGAGACTGGGTGGGGGTAGGGGGCTGAGTTATATAAATCTTCTGCCCCCGGTGCGTGGCGTGATTGCGGTTATTTTTGTTGTTCTTATTTGTCCGTGCACCACATGAGACGATGACTGAGTGAGTCAGGCCTGATCTGTTTGTTTTACCAATTACACCATGTGACAGCAACCCCCCCCCCCCCCCGCTCCCCAAATTTACTGCCTCTCAGATGTCTCCCTTTCTGCTTTGCTTTCCAGACCCGGGATGACTTCCTTGGACAGGTGGACATACCTTTACATCAGGTCCCAGTGAGTCATGAGTTCCGGAATTCTTAACGCAGCTCTGTTGTTGGTTCCCAGCCAGCGTGTCAGCGGAGTGCGTCATCTCTCCGGCTGCCATGGTGACATGTATCACAGTGTGGCACTTACTAAATGAAGCCGATTTTCCTTTAAGACATAGCGTTTACGCGAGTTCGGGGAGTTGTTGTTTGTGCTGTGAAAGTGTTTCCCGTTCATCACAATGTAATTAAAACGGTTCCCTAAAACGCTTGTCATTACGGACCATGTGCAGAGTGAATCATTACAGGAATCACTTAGCAAAAGAGTATTTCTGCCTGATGTCATGATTTTCTTCCAGACAGAAAATCCTAATGGTGAAAGGCTGTACCAGCATAAGGATTTTCTCCTTCACCCGAGGAGGTTTGCTCTGCCTCATTAGTCCTGGAGCCTCTGTGTTCTCGCCTTTCTGTGTGGGTGTGCGTGCGGCGCGAGTGTGTCTCTGGGACCTCTGCCTCACCTGTAACACGAGAGCATGCGGGAGCCTGTTTTGTTCTGTGCTGTCATTTGAAATCCACCAGCATGATAAATCTCTTTGCATGTTTATAGCCAGAGTGTTCAGGTTATATATGGAGAACTGTTTGTTGTATTTGTGTGGCTCCAAATATACAATGTATGTTTACAAACATGCATACAACTGTGCTAGTGGTATGTTCAAAGCGACTGGCAAGGACGCCGGTGTACATGTAGTGCTGGGTGTGCGTTCAGTGTGTGTTCAGTCTCGCGTATGTTCCTGCAAAGTGAATCACTGATTGCATGCTATGCTGTTTCTCTCTTGTTGACAGTCACAAATCCCGGGTGAAGGGTTTTCTGCGCCTGAAAATGACGTACCTGCCGAGAGGTGGCTCGGCCGAGGACGATGGGACGGACCACACAGAGGAGCCTGATGTAGGTCTTTGGGAGCCTTTTCTCACTTCCAGTTGGCCGCTTATCATTTCAGGTGTGCTGGGGGTTTATTTCTGGAAGTTTTCAGGTATAGTGAGATGTAAGGGTCAGTTGGGTGGATTTGGGGGAGGGGGGCAGGGAAAATTCTGTTTGGTTCACTTTTTTTGTTACTTTTGTATTACTAATAAAGCAGAAAATCATTACAGGACATAAATGAAGACCCAGATAAATACACACTCCCAGTGCTCTGGCAGATGGGTGTCCACTGGTAAAACATTTTTCAGTCTGGCTTTGGAGACGGGAAATGCTCAGTACTGAGAATCTCAGATTTTATTATATTGCCGAGTGTTTCTGGAGAGTCGTCTGACACAGCATTGCCTTTATGTATGGCTTGGCTTGGCCTTTCTGATTGAGCTCTTGCGCATTACACAGCGCGCATTACACAGCGCGCATCACGCAGCGGGCATCACGCATCACGCAGCGCGCATCACAGTACGGTCCAAGGCACAGTGTCTTGGGAAGGTTGTTCTTTGGTCACCCACACGTCTAACTTGTAGTGTGCAGCGTTTTTTTGTCTGCACTAGCTGTGCTGCTGCCTACATAACCTATAAATACGGGTGTGTGCACATGTGAACACGCACGCACGCACGCACGCACGCACATACGTAGGGTATACCTATCCTTATGGGGCCCGCTCATTCACTTCTATGGGGAAAATGCTAATGCTAACTATGACAACCTTAACCCCCACCCTGCCCTAACCATAACCATAAGTAACCAAGCAAAATACAAGAGCTTTTGCATTTTTAGGTTTTTCATAGCAGTCACAGATTTTTGTAAAATAAACCGGTCCCCATAAGGGGAAAAAAATGGATATTTATCACGTTATGGGAACATTGTGTCCCCATAAGGATAGGTATACCCACTCGCACATCACACACACACACACACACACATCCAATGACGTACGTGGGTGTGTATGTGTATATTTTACCATTTGATGTTGTGTATATATCTCTTACCATAAGAGCTGTATAAGGAAACCTTTACGCGACACTAATAGTCACCCTGATATGTGGCGAATTCACACCATGCTGGTTATTCCATGCTTTTTCACTATGAAAATGTAAAACACTGACCTCTTCAGGATGAAAGGGGAATTCCTGGAACACTCTGCGTGCTCTCGTGCTGGGCTGCGCGCTGATTGCCAAGGCTCCGCCCACAGCCTGTACTGGGACCATAACGGTTATGCTGCCATTGTGGAAAGGAGCTTAGCACAGAGTGTTAAAATATACAGATTTAAGCGTTCGCATTCGCAGAGTAAATCCGAAAGCAGGACGTGACAGAGAAACGTGTGGCTGCCGTCTTCATCACTGCTATATGTGGCTGTACATTTCAGTGCCAATCTGTGTGTCCTTTGCGAGGACACAGTGTCCGCTGGAGAAGCCTCAGGCTTCGCCACACTGTTATATGCAGGAGAAAAACTTTAACAAGATAGGTGTTAAAAGAATGGATGTCGTCTTTTGCGTGGAACCAAATGCTTTGGTGTTATTGGCACTCCTGCGGTTGTGTGCAGCCTGGCTGGGATCTCCTGGAGGGCCAGGACATGGCTGGGCCTCAGCCCCTGCTGCCTGCGCTGCCCCCTGGCTGGGAGGAGCGGCAGGACAACCTCGGCAGGACATACTATGTCAACCACGAGAGCAGGACGACTCAGTGGCAGAGACCTACAGCCCAGTAAGTCTTAACACCCCTCCCCCCCTCCCCACCCTATGTCACCCCCTCCCACGCACCTTCGTCGAGAGACGTGCCGCACATCTCACAGATGGCGTCATGGCCGATAAGTGTCATCTCGCTCCTTTTAAATCCTGCGGCTGTTTTTGAAGAGAGATGAGCGCCATCTGTCTTAAAGATATGGGGCGTCTGTGTAAAGTCACAGCGAGTCATGACAGTCGACACCATTCTTGCGTTCGGCGTGGGAGGGACTGCCCCTGTATCGCTGTATGATTTGGGTACGGGAACCTGAGATCTTGATTACGGGGCTGATTAATTGGCGGCGTCCGCGGCGCTCCGCTTTTCCGCCAGGGACGGACACGAGGAGGAGGAGCGGCGGCAGACGGGCCACATGGTGGCACAGCACGCCTTTGCGGCTCGCCGGCAGATATCCGATCACGAGGAGGGCCACCAGGTTAGCGCGCCGGCCGACTGGGACGCTGGCGCCACCCTCTGGCCGAGTCTTCGGCTCATGTCACGAGATTGAGGGAATGGGAGACGTTTTAATGAAGATCCTGACGTTTAGGAAGCCTTTTTAGGGAAGCTGTCCAGTGCCACCCTGTCCGCTCAGTCACTGTCGTAGCTTCTGTCCCACATTTACACAGCACAGCTGGGGCCTCTCTGTGGAGGAGGAGGCCTCGGCGTATGGGAACCGCGGACATCGCTCCTCCCTGCCGTCCCCGTCCCTCTGCGCGGAGCCCGGCCTGCCAGAACGCCGGCCCTCCCTGCCGGTGAGTCCTGTCCCTCTGCAGGGTTCGGGGAGATCCCCTCCGCAGTGTGTGGTGCTGTGTAACATCGGGAAATCCCTTTGGAAAAAGGCATTAAAATTTGATGGTCACACATTGAGTGAGAAGTTCACTGTGCGAATATCTTAAATACATACACTAGTTGTTTATCCTTATTGTTTATCCGTATTATGGACTGTGCATAATCATTTGCGCCATACTTTTACATAACTGGCAGCGCAGTAGGTTTCTTCACATCAGCGTCACCACAAACACGATAGTAATGCGCTGTGCTACGACGTTACCGTGGCTACGATATCACTAGAGTTAGGAATTTTTCAGCTCCATTAGAATCCTATAGGACCATCGTCATTCACGCACCATCATTCTGCGGCACACGACTGTAATATAACAGATTTATTATTCAAAGAAATTCTAATATTAATTATACGTTGCGCTACAGACCCAGCCCAGCCTCACACTCTAGCTTAAGCCCGTCGTGTGCGACCGACCGTGAATCAGAGAAACCTCTGGCCCCTAGGAAAATGACGAGGGGACAATAATTCATTGTAACACATTTTTATTTATTAAACTATCCACAGGACCAAAAGGAGAATTTGTCTAAATTGTGACATGAAATTAAAATACCAAAATGATTGATGCTAGACAGCTGGCATGGGTGTATGTATGTAAAGTATCTTAACTTAAATGACAATCGAAGGCTACCGTTTCGTTTAGGCTGTGTCTAACTAGGATTACCGCCATAACACAAGCATCCTAGGCGTTATACCATGATATTTTGTGTTTTGACAGTTTTTTTTTTCCAGTGTTGCTATTCTGGTATTTTGAAACCTTGAAGGTCCCCCGAGCGGAGATGGGGTCTGCAGGATTGAGCTCTAAATAGATCCCAGGCGGCTCTTTTCAGGACCTTGGGAGTTGGCATATCGCCGCATTCTTCTGATTCACGCACGATTTCACCAGCTTAATTTACGGCAGTCTGCCCCTAGTGGCAGATCCCGCATTCTCTGTTAAGCGAGGAGGGCCATTAAGCAAACACCAATGAGCAGTCTTCAGAATTCAAACTTTTTTTGAGCATTTTTCCCAGTGAATTTGCAGATATTTTTAGAACTTGAATTTTATGTGAATGACAGAGTTTGACCTCCCAAGCCGACTGCTGATCTGGCTAAATGCTGCGTAACGTCGTCCTTCCTCTTGCTGTCCCGTTATCCCGTGGCTGCCTTTTATTATTATGGTCTGTATGCGCCTGCTCCACACCATGCCCCTGAACCTCTGCTCCTCGTCATCCCAGACAAGCGAACCCGTACAGCGTCACGTGATCAGCGTCCTCCTCAGGCTGGTCTTCTGCGCTTGAGTCACAGTGTCCTTATGAGGGATCTTTTTCCTCCAGTTTCTGCCCGCCCCTGCGGGGCTGCCCCCCAGCTGGGAGGGACAGCACGACAGCCAAGGGCAGCTTTACTATGTCAGTCACACCAGCAGGACCAGCACCCGGAACCACCCTGTTTCACAGGAGGCTTTTGGCTTCTCCGTGAGTGTGTTTGCCTGTCCAGGACACTGTGGGGCGCTATAACCTGCAGACCGCATATCATCGCTGTAGCATGAAAAACGCATATCTCCAGAAGTCCATTATTTCAGGGGTGTGAACAAAACGCATTTTCGCAAAAATTACAAAATAAATCTAACGCAGCATAACGAGACCCCCTCAGCGCCGCGAAGAGAAACCCACCAATCTGCAGCTGCCAGGAAACTCGCGTGGATCACTGTCAGTTTGGCAAATGCATCGGTGTCAACAAGATACGAGCTTAACTCACTTTATATTCGTAATTAACAATGATGTCTGTTAGCTGTAAATGTTAAGTTGTTAAAATCTTTTCGTTAGTCGACGTCAAACACGCTCAGGGGACCGAATGGGCATGTTCCATCTGCAGTAAAAAGTCATAATCGTTAAAAAGCGCGGTTTTGGGCAGCCAGCGACAGTATCCTGTTTGATTTTGGGAGGCAGAGAAGGCTCTGCAAGCTTACCGGCTGCTGTGCTACTTCGCTGAGTCAGACGTGTACAACCTCAGTGAGTCAGACGCTGGGTTATACGGCACTAAGTGGTGCGGTCCTGCCCCCCCCCCCCTCTGACAGGCGGTCACAGACGTGGATGCAGCTGGGACTCCACATGCTTCCCCGGGGTCGCTGATCCCGCACCTGTCTCCAGGGGGAGCGCCGCCACGCTCGTCTGAGCCTGGGCCCCCGCTGAGCTTTATGCCCCCAGGCTGGGAGATCCGCACTACCCCAGATGGACGGCCCTTCTTCATCGACCACAACTCCAGGACCACCACCTGGGTGAGGTGCTCTGGGGCTCGTGCAGAAGGGGGGTTTGGGGAGAGATCGTTCGGGGATTCTTGGCTTCCGCCGGCGTGCTGCTGATTCTCGTCTCTCTGACGAACAGGAAGATCCCAGGCTGAAAATCCCGGCGCACATGAGGAGGCGACCCTCGCTCGACCCCTCTGACCTTGGGCCGCTCCCAGTAAGTAACCCTCTCGAGGCCTGGGGTGGTTGGGGGAGACGGGCCATGCTAATCAGCTGCTGTTCAGAATAACAGTAGTCCTCTGGTGGCTGAACACAGTAATATAGGGTCACTGTCACCATACGTGTGATGTCAGCTAGAATTAGAATTTAGTGATTGTCATTGTTGTGCACTGTGTGCTGTGGTGTGTCAACAACGAAATGTGTTCTCTGCATTTAACCCATACGTGACACCGTGACATAGCAGGGGGCCACTAATTCAGCGCCCAGAGAGCAATACTTGAGGGCGGTACCTTCCTCAGGGTACCTCAGTGGTGCCTTGTTGGTCGGGGATTCGAACCTGCAATCTTTCAATTACAAATGCACTTCCCTAATCATTAAGCCACTACTGCCCACTGGTGGCAAACATTCACAAATAAACCGTAGAATAAGAAGCTGCTGAATTCTTCTGAATGGTGTGAGGCTCAGTGGGTTAGGGTACTGTTCCTGTAATCAGAAGGTTGCAAGTTCACATCCCAGACTCAGCAGAGTGATGTCACTGTTCCCCTATTCCAGGAACTGACCCATCATTCACAAAAATTGTATGTAAAAGCATCTGCTAAATTAATATTATTAGAGATGGATCGATTGGCCATCAGTCGATTCTCATGAAAAATGTGTAATTAGCTGTTGGGAGATATTTGTTTTGTTGTGCAGATATTGAACAGCGATTTGATGTGATGCAGTTCCCAAAAAACATGTCTTCTGTATGGCAAGATTTTAAAATATCTGATGTGGATAAGAAACCAGCCTGCCTTGAGTGGGGACTAGCGCAAAACGGGTTACTATGATTAAATGGATGAGGCACTTAAAGGGGTTCAGCTAATGCTGTTAGCATAGACAGGTAACACAGATCGAGCAACGAATCATTACGTACTGCAAGTTACAGCAGCAGCGGGTCACTACGTACCGCAAGTTACAGCAGCGACAGTGAAAGGAATCGCAGCCAGCCTGTGGCTGTTTATTGCGTTAATAGGCATGCTGTAGCTTTCTCAGTTCCAATGTCATTTTAAGATTATAATTTGATATTTCTGGCTTTTTGTGAGATGTAAAACTAGCTTAGGAGTGCAGCTTCTGCCTTCTGGGTCATTTGAGTGGCTGCAACAGTCACATTTAATTTACAGATTTTGTTTGAGATGCTTGTCAATTCAAATTATTAATTGCAATATGTTTAGGCTGGTCTGTTTGAAACAGGCCTTCAGCTGGCTGGTCAAAAAAAGCTGATATCAGTGATCAGATCACTTATTATATAAATAGCCAAGCTTCAGAAATAAGTCAAACATCCTCTCCCATGTCCCCAGAAATCGTTGTGGGTATTTGCCGATCTCGCAAACAGAAGATCAGTTATGCAATGTAAAGCGGCTTTGACTAGGTTTTCACATCTTGAAATAACAGTAAAATAACAACAGTTTAAAAGTAATAATTGCCTGCAGTGGACCCAAAGTGGGGAAATTAGTGCAGATGCTGGGGGGAGAGGAGCTTGGAGTCCAGGCTGATCTTCCTGGCTTCTGTTGCAGGCTGGGTGGGAAGAGAGACTCCACAGTGACAACAGGATCTTCTACATAGACCACAGTGCGTAGGCCGACCTCGCAGCCCCCCCCCCCCCTATAGTCTGTGTACATTTACAAAGTAAGTTCATTGCTGCCGTTTGCAGACACCAAGACCACGCAGTGGGAGGACCCTCGATTGCAGGATGCAGCCATAACAGGACCGGTAAGCGTGCAGTTCATGTCAAGCAGCAAAAACGGACAGCTGATGTCTGTGTGCTTGGGGTTCAGAGCTGTGTGTGACTCTGCGGGCTTGGGTGTGAGCTTGGGCTTCTGGTCCCAGCCCAGCGGGGTTAGGGTGCCGTTCCTGGGCTTGTGTAAACACTGAGTCAGTGTCCGTCTCCACCCCAGGCCGTGCCTTATTCCCGAGACTACAAGCAGAAATACGAGTACTTCTGCAGGAAGCTGAAGAAGCCGGTAAGAGCCTCCCCCCCCCATCCCCTAGTCCCCCCCGTACTGAAGCAGACAGTCCGGGTGTTCAGTGAAGTTCGACTGCAGCCACATTTACATACATGTAGCTGCACAGGCCACTGCTGCCTGGGATGGGGGTCCCCTCTGACTCGGCCCCTCCCTCGCCTCCTCCTGCAGTCCGACATCCCGAACCGCTTCGAGATGAAGCTGCAGCGAGCTCGTCTGCTGGAGGACTCGTACAGACGCATCATGTCGGTGAAGCGGCCCGAGTTCTTGAAGGCCCGGCTCTGGATCGACTTTGAGGGCGAGAAGGGCCTGGACTATGGCGGCGTGGCCCGAGAGTGGTTCTTCCTCATCTCAAAGGAGATGTTCAACCCCTACTATGGGCTATTCGAATACTCGGCCACGTGAGTCTGCTTGTCCTCTCTCTTTCGGGGGACGGGCCCTGGGTTTGGGAGATTGGGCCTGCGTGCCTGATGCCACTCCGCTGTGTCACAGGGATAATTACACACTGCAGATCAACCCCAACTCGGGCCTGTGCAACGAGGATCACCTCTCCTACTTCATGTTCATCGGAAGGGTGGCGGGCATGGCTGTCTACCACGGCAAGCTGCTGGACGGTGAGCGTCACCTTCCCTGTGCCAGTGCCATACTGCCGTTAACGGCTCCACACCATTCTACCTCACCGCTGTACCCGCACTAAAATGCACTGCACAAAAGCACTGCACCACTGGATACCATTGCTGCTAATCAGCACAGCATCACTGCACTCCGTGACTACTAAGTCATAGCTGCACTGCTGCTAATCTACGCTGTGCAACTGGACATTACCACTGCTTTGTCACTAAAAAGCTCTGCACAATTACACTTCAGCACTGCACTACAAAGCACTGAACAACTGCACACCAACAGTACACCACTGGACCCCTCTACTGTCACTAATCGGCGCTGTGCAGAGAATGGCTCTGGAGTTCTGGATGTGCTGGATAAATGGCTTGACCTCACATCCCAAGCTTTGCTCTCAGCTGCATCTGTGTGTGTGTGTGTGTGTGTGTGTGTGTGTGTGTGTGAGCAAGATGGGATTAATATTTGTGCAAATGGCAAATAAGGCATCGTTTCATTTCCACACATTCTGACCTGCACCTGTGCCCCCCCCCCCCAGGCTTCTTTATCCGGCCTTTCTACAAGATGATGCTGCAGAAGCCCATCACCCTGCAGGACATGGAGTCGGTGGTGAGCGACCACTGCAGACAGAGCTGCTTACTATGAGTGTGCTTCCCCACCCAGTGCTGCTTATCGTGGGACCTTCTTCAAACATTCGTAAGCGGCCAGCTAACGTCCTGCTCTGCTCACAGGACAGCGAATACTTTAACTCCCTGATGTGGATTCTGGAGAACGACCCGGCAGATTTGGATTTGCGCTTCACCATTGATGAGGAGTTCTTTGGACAGGTGGGCCATGGATACCATCCCACTCCTTAATGGCACATGTCACTTTGTTTGCTACTTCTGCCACACTTCAATATGTCATTGCATTACTGTTTTCTGGAACCAGACTCAACAGCATGAGCTGAAGCCTGGTGGATCAGACATCATGGTCACCAACAGCAACAAGAAGGAATACATACAGTAAGCTCTGCTGCCCCCTGGTGGTAGTGGCCTGAAAGTACAGCTACAATGATATTAAAATGTTTCCCCAGAGTTAAGCTGGCCGTAAACTTCAAACGACATCCGGATAAAACGCTGGCAAGATTAATCTGCCACCTTGATCGTTCTGTGTCACACCTCTGGAACGCATTCATGGATGCACATATTAATTTACAGTATTTGAAGTGTAGTGAGGTGCAAAGCATGCCAGTAACTGCATAATTAGTCCTGCTGACCAACCACAGAGGATCACATTTATGTCAGCCAATCGTGGACAGTGGGTGGGATCAGAACAAACGGAAAAAGTTCACCTCAGGGACACTACACAGGTGGCATGCCAAACGGTGATCGCAACGGTGATTACACTTCATACAACATCGTATTGCCAAAACGACAGCGATTCCGTCAATTTCATCTGAAGTGGCCGGCCAGCTTTGTTTTCTAGACTATAAATTCTTAGTAGTACAATCTCTTTTTACACTCTTTCAAAACACTTTAGCCCATATTATTCCTGAGCAAGATATTAACTTCAATTGTTTAAATGTCTCACTTCATAAATGTGATGTGAAATGCTCTAGTGTTTTGGAAAGGTGTAGCCCTTGATTAGTAACCCAGGGAAGTAAATAGCAGATAACCGTATTTGCTAGACTGTTACCGTCACGTGGAACTAGAAAATGACTTTGCTGGTGACTTTGACAGCCTCGTTATCCAGTGGAGGTTCGTGAACAGAGTGCTGAAACAGATGGACGCTTTCAAGGAGGTACAGAGACAAGGTCGCATCTCCGCGCTCCTCATCCTGCTCCCCAACCATCTGCCCGCCGGGCTTGCATGTAGCCCTTGAAATTCATCCCGTTCTGCTGCGGTTTTGCTTAAAAGCAGAAACGCAGGAAGCGGTACCCAGCACAGGGGCTGCAGTTTGCCCATCTTCCCTAACATCTGAATGTTCTGTCTCGCGGCTTTAGGGCTTCTATGAGTTGATTCCCCGAGACCTCATCAGGATATTTGACGAGAATGAGCTGGAGGTGAGGATCTGCCCCCCTAAGCCCCCCAAAGCCCCCCACGTCTCCCCCGATCATTGTCTTTTTGTGTGTGCTGTGTTTTGAGCTCTACCATCTTGCCGGATCCCACCCCACAGCTGCTGATGTGCGGCCTTGGAGACGTGGACGTCAACGACTGGAGGGAGAACACCAAGTACAAGAATGGGTACTGCGCCAGCAGCCCAGTCATCATCTGGTTCTGGAAGGTACCTGCTCTTTGGGGGGGGGGGGGGGGGGGGGCATCTTCTGAGGCTCTTCGTGTTTACTGTCAGTGTCTGTTTAGGTCCAGTCAGTTTTTTTACAAATAGGTTGTTGGGGATTTGTGCTGTGTGATGTGTGGGGTAGCCTGCAGGGTGCGCTCTGGTAATAAACGAGGGTCCTTCTCCATCTGCGTAGACGGTGCTCCTGATGGATGCCGAGAAGCGTATCCGCCTGCTGCAGTTTGTGACGGGCACCTCCCGTGTGCCCATGAACGGATTCGCGGAGCTGTACGGTGAGACGGCCCCCTGCCCCCATCAGCGGACGGCTGATGGCTGCGATGGCGATGCTGATGATGTCATTTTCTGACTCCTACTCAGGGTCTAACGGGCCACAGCTCTTCACCATTGAGCAGTGGGGGACGCCCGACAAGCTGCCCAGAGCGCACACCTGGTGAGCGAGCACCCCAGTGCACCTGCCGTGCCACGATGCTTCCATCACGTGACGCGTCTCTCTGTCGCCCTGCAGCTTTAACCGGCTGGACCTGCCGCCATACGAGTCCTTCGAGGACCTGCGAGAGAAACTGCATATCGTCATCGAGAATGCGCAGGGTTTCGATGGCGTCGACTAGAACGGGGGCACCGGTGGAGCTCCGGCCAATGGCCGCGCAGATGCATGCCTGCCAATCAAAACCCACCAAGAAGGCCCGCCTCCTTATTTTTGGTTTCTCAAACAATCGGGTTGCTCAGTTTCCCATCTGAGCCCACAGTCTGAGAGCTGCATGTTCATTCACGCAGATGCCTTCTGTAAATATCACTGAATGTGTTTTCAAAAAGAAAAACCACACACACACACTGCCTTATCCATTTTGACTAACCCCCATATCTCCTGTTCCTGCTGACCATCTACTCGAGTGTACGCTTGTGCATGTATGATGGTGTTGTGTAAATGTTTTATACATAAGTGTCTTAACATATGGCTCTTAAGTAAAGAGCTCTTTGAGACGAAATGCACGTTTACACATTACTGGTTCCCTCTAGTGATAGATTCACAACTTTTCCTTTGACGTTTATCACTTTTAAGATTTTAGCCTTTGTTTTTAAAAGGAAAGAGTTTTGTTACCGAAGTTTATAAGTCTGGAAGTGCCTTTCTTCAGCTGTTTGCAACTTCATATTCAGATTTAATTTTTAATGAACATTAAGTATTGCGTTTACAAACATTTGAGTATAAGGATAGGATTTTTCCCACTTATTTATTGCATAACAATTACAACTGCCATATGTATTAATTGTACTAAAATGTGAGTCAAAATTGTATTCTGTTACACTTGAAAGAACATGAAATGAATTAGAAATTAAATATTAAAACGTTATTTTATATATGCATCAATATATTTGATACATGCAATTTTGACTGTTAGAGGGTAAATTATTTAGTAAATCTTGTATAATTATTTAAATATCATTAAAATGCATGCCAGAGGGAACAGTGCTATATTTGGGACAATTTGATAAACAACGACGAGCTGTTTACCTCCCTTAGGCTCTGTCTCCTGTCATTGACGCTCTCCGATTTGTGTTGGCACTTCTTGATACGCGTATTTATGTAATCATCCCATTCTCTTGCGCTAATAGACCAGAAGGGGGCAGAATTTTTTAAATATAATATAAATATTATATTTATATTTAAATATAATATAAATATATATAACGTTGATAGTAAGACATAGAAAAAAAGGTATGTTAATCACTTTGCCGTATTATCCCTCGGTGAATACGATACATTGCATAGTGATATCTAATGTACACCAAGTCGAACTGTCTTTGTAACTCTTTCTACCAATTGGTTAACCTGCTAGGGGTCACGGGGGAAGCTCCGCCTGCGCGCGCACGGTACGGGCTGAGATTCAAACCCGAAGCTCTAATGGTGTGTTACCACTCTCACCATTTTTTAAGCGTTCTTCTAATTAACTTTGAGTTTTTGTCTAGTAAAATCGGCACCGTTTATATAAAAAAATAGTTTGAATGTGTAGCCTAATAAATTGCTGCGCCACTGTTAGCATGCGTGGTCACGCATCGTGCATATTAGGTATCCATACAGCAGAACCTGTCCCAGGCAGGATGGCGGTCCAGTTCTGCTACACGCAGATACTCTGCAAATTCAAATTTACCGCTTTTTAAAATATATTTGCCATTACAACATTCAACATTCGTTGACAGTGGCTTATTCAGTTAAATATTTTTAAAAGTATTTTATACCTATAATCTGAATTGCACTGCAATAACTAGGCTGTAATCCATAGGTTTACGGGTAGGATGAATTAATTATGCGAAAACAAAAACACGATGTCATAAATTAGAGTAAACAGAAGGCGGCGGGAGACTGTGGAGGTGCCCGATTGATAATGACTTCTACTATATTGATCCGGCCCTGAAACCCGTCCATCTGGAAGGTTCGCTCGTCCAGCCCCCCGGCCACATTATCTTTAGGTTCATGTGCCAATTCATTACGTCTTACGTAAACGCAGAAGAGGAAAAACACTCTTAAATGAAGTACAGTGGTTCCTTGGAACACGAACTTAATTCGTGCCGGAAGGCTGGTCGAGTTGCGACTTGGTCGCATTAAAAGTAGAATTTTCCCATAAGAAATAATGTAAATGAATTAATTCTGTTGCAGACTCCCAAATGAGTTTAAAACTTATCTACCTAGCTCAATAATAATAAAAGCATTAATAATCAATATAAAACAAACACGAATAAGCACCCATATAAAAGCCATAAACACGAAATAAATGACAATCCTATACTCCGAAGCGAGAGCAGACACACATACATCATCTTCCAGTCTCGCTATAATTTCCTTTATAAATTCTACAATCTCACTACTTCCCTTTATAACTAGGAGATCCGCTTGCCTTCGTTTCAGCCCGTCAGAGACGCGTCCCGATCTGTACAGGTTTTAGCAGGTCTGCTTTGTTTTATACTTCTTTGTACTTCGATCGAGTTGTGGTTAGATTATTATTATTTTTTTTTTCTCGACCGACCCGTTCTAGGTCCGACTTGGTCGAGTTAAGAAGCGCTCGAGTTCCAAGGTCCTGCTGTACTTGGAAAATGTGAGCCGACGTGTATAGTCCTGTAACCTGAATTTATCTTCGGCTTCCCTGATTAGATTAAGGGTTTCTGAATGATTCCGGTGGGGCTAAACGATTTATTGATTGCACATGTTTTTCATTTAAGGTAGCAAAATGTACGGTTGTATTTGTTCTTAAACCACGTTCGTCCTTGAATGTTTACTCACAAAATAAATTAGACCGAATAGTCTATGTCTATATTGTGACGATAAAACTTGAAACATGCAGAAATGAAAATGGGTGAGTTAATTACGCCGCGAAGACCTGCCGCCGCACACGAAAGGTAGGCCTGATCGGAACGGCTTCATGCAGCTGCACCTTCCTGCCCTTCGTGTCCACATACTTTCCCGTACCTTAGGGCTACTTTTACCAAGCACTTGACTGTATTTGACGGATAAAGAGTAGGTCTACCGTACCGCTCGGCCCATTGTCCAACACTTAAACAATCGTAGGAGGTGTGAGGAAAATGGGGGGGTCGGATCACTTTGCAAAAAAAAAATAAAAAAATAGAAGAGTGGATCAATACCGCCGTTGGTTTGGCAGCTGTTCCCTTGCTGTCAGTATTGCCCCTAAATTAATGCCGGTTTCTGAGACGCCCGGACTCCGTTGTCTCAGCTAACAATGTATGCCCCCTCCGAGGTACATGCTCTAAATAGTTAAACAGAAATGTTGAGTAACACCAGCAATCTCTCATCATAATTTCTCCAAGCTGCCACCTTTTAAACTTTCCTGCCGCTCTAATTATAGGTGACTTGACGTAACTCTCCATAAGACCGCTACCAGAATAAGCGCACAGTGCCCAGTTTAACGACATATGCCTTCCTGAACAATTAGTCGCGAGGCTAAATTATCCTATTAAAACCGACTGTGACACTGCAATCGGTCTCGATCGGCCTGACATTCAGACGCACATATATAACTGCAGCATAGGATGGAGGCGAGTCTCCCAGCCGGTAACACCGTTATTCGTATGTAACCAGCGCAGAGCCTTTCTTTTGACAGGTAAGGTGCTGCTGCAGGAAGTCCTCGGAAGGGATGCGCCCCCTTACAGCCCAAGCCCCTGCCCCAGCCCCCGGCGCCTCCCCCGCCCTAATTACCCGGCCGAGCGAAAGCAGCCGCGCTGTGCCGAGCTGCGCTCGCAGTTTGTAACCCGAAGCGGTGCGCAGTGCTGCGGGGCGCCTGCAATCACGCTGAGCATGAGAACAATGTTAATAAATGGCGTCTTTTAAAAGGAGAATATTCCAGCGTCAACTTTGTCTGATCGCGCTCCTTCCTCTGTCAGGTAAGATGAACTTTACCGCGTTTAAGCGAACGAGGTTAATGATTATAATACATGCAGAGCCGGACGGGTCAGAGGACGTGCCCGTAACTCTTAGCCAATGCGTCAAGTAGTTTGGCCTGAGCTTGACTTCACTGTATGCAAGGTTAGCATTGCAAGAAGGGATGTAACCAGATCTCAGATCATATCAAAGTTTAGCGAGTAGTAGTACCTTTAAATGTTTAAGTGGAGTCGATGGTCAGTGCAGCACTAGGCAGTATAATGGCCGAGCTGACCGCAGCTCCGGGCACCATTGTCCAGCCGACCATCGCGCACTTTAAAGATTAATGCCCAGTATCGCGTATCTGTATCGAGTTTTACCGACCGGCGAATGAAACATTATTCAGGCTACGGGTGCAAACTGCTAGGGGCCGTAAACAGCGCTCGCTTGACAGGCGTCCCGCTACACGTGGATTAGAAAAATCCTTTAACGAAGTCAATGCATTTTGCTGAGGCAACCATGCTTCTGCTTCCCCAACGATACTGAGTCATATTCAGTTTCTCACTCGGAGATTAATGACCGTAGACAGCGATAAGCATGTTTTGTGTAAAAAGTGATTTTTCTTTTCATCTCTATAGGTTTTGTGTAACTTGTAAAGCAATACAGGGATTAGCATGCATAATGCAAGGGGGTGGGACTTGTATGAAGCTCCAATAGATAACGGGTCTCCCTTTTATTGTCTTACCGGAATGCGCGTTGTTTTATGCGGGAAAATACAGACTGACCGTGACTCCGTGGTCCAGTTAAGTCAATATTAATAACCGAAATGTTAACAATAGATCTGCATATGAAAGTCAAAATACAACGTTGTATAATTAAGGGTTCAATGCAGCCAGCTTTGGTACCAACTTTTAATGTTCAGTTTGGTTCGATGACATGGATGTTTTTAATAATTTTAGATTATATTTCTGACGTTTGCCAATTCGTTTCGGCCCCATTAGATATAATTGGCTTGTTTGATATAATATGTAAATAGTATGCTACAATTAATCCTTGATTTAAAAGAAAAAGATGAAACGCGTAGATCTCAGACTTAAAAATATCCATTAAAGCTTTGTAGCCTGATGTTTCATGTAAGATAAAGTTTAAAGAGGAGTCTGTAAGAGGTTTCTGTTTACAGATAGTAGCAATTCCTCATCACATCCTAATGTGTGTGTTTGTGTGTATAATATATTTCTGAAGTATATTTTTTGTTTTTGAGAACCGGTTAAATTTCATGAATTTTTCAAGTATATTCGCCATTAAATACCATTATTCAAAGTTGTGTAAACAATGAATTGAATAATTTTGTCTGGAGGGAGTCCAGCTTTGAGTAGCTAACTTGCCCTTTTATGTGAAATGCAGAGCATGCAAGCAGAGTTTATGCTGCCTTCTCCTTCCACGTCCCTCTGTCTCATTCCGTCTTCCTTTCTCTTCAGGCATTCTGGCCTTCAGTGAGCTGTTCTTTGTCAGGGAACCCCATGATCTGACGGTGTTACCAGGAGAGTCGGTGCTCTTGGATTGTCACGCACGTGGTGAGGTTCCCATTGCCGTCAGGTGGCTGAGGAATGGAGCGAACGTGCAGGACGACGAGCGCGTGCAGCTCCTTCCCAACGGCTCACTGCGAATCTCCCAGGTGGAGAGCGGTACTGCAGGGACAGCGGATGCAGGCTTCTATCAGTGCCTGGCTCAGAACCAGTATGGAGCCATCCTGAGTCAGAAGTCGCGATTAACTGTTGCAGGTGAGTACACCTGTGTGGTCCAGCAGGAGCATGTCACATGACTCTGCCAGTGCTTGTCTCTCAGAGGACACTCCAAACCTCACTGTCAGGATCCTTAAATAAGACTCTGGACGGCATGTGGGTGAGACTTACTTTAATCTTCTTGAAGTTTGTCAGAGAGCTACCAGTGTTCATGCACCGTGTGACAGTCGCAGCCTGCAGTGTGACAGTCGCAGCCTGCAGTGTGACAGTCGCAGCCTGCAGTGTGACAGTCGCAGCCTGCAGTGTGACAGTCGCAGCCTGCAGTGTGACAGTCGCAGCCTGCAGTGTGACACACAAGACGTGCACTACACCTGGGGAGGTTATTACATCTCAGCAGTTTGTAGAAAGTGCAAATTCTCAAAACATAATTTAGTTTTAATATGTAAAATTCCGTAATCTACAAATAGTTGCTTTGAGCAAAAGGGCATTAAATATGCTGATAATGATGGTAAAACCATTACCAAGCCTTCATTTCTCAGACTATCATCCTTCAAAAGACTTGCGCTCAGCTTTGCATTCTGGGAAATGTATTTTTGTGAGTTGTCCCTTGCCAATAGAGAACTGTGGAGGTCTTCTCTGTGAGACCTGACCCCTTGCGTCTGCTCTGCATTGAGCAGACGTCCATTCAATTGCAAATAAGTAGTGGGTGGCTCTGAAAGGTCAGGGGCCATCTTCGAAGGGGGCGACAGCAGCGCTGAAGCGGAGATCACCCTCATTCACACCCCTGTTCTTCCGTTTCATCGCGTCACAAAGTGTGTCATTCCCTAAAAGCGCTCTTTTGAAACGATTTTTTGGGTGAGGGGGAGGCTGGCTGAGGAGGGGGTGCTAACCCTTTACCCTGCCTCCTGTAGCTGCTCATCCTGCTTTTCTGCTCCCTTTCACCAGGTGAAACCTAACCTCTCTAGCTGCCCCCCCCCCCCCCCCCCCCCCCTTATTAGCTTTAGCCCTGAGGCTGCAGTGAAACGGAGAGGACTGGCCCAGATTTCAGCATGCTGTGGTCAGGCTCACGTGGAGGTTACACTGGGGTTTATGGTGTGGTGATGACAGGCCCCCCTCCTGTCCACAGAAAGGCGTGGGTGGGATGTCAGTGCGACTTTCATGTTGAGACTTCACTGATCTGGGAAATGGGCCTTTGCTGACCATGAGGAGCTTCATGTTTCCAGCTGAACAAACAGTTAGCGAAATGCACCGCATGTCAGTAAGACTCTTTAAGTCTAACGGTAAGGTACAGGAAGTTTGCAGGAGGTAAGGGGAAGTTCTTTATTGTGTCTCTGTGGGAATAGTCAGTCTTAATGCTCCTTTGCTTCCCAGTTCAGGAGGACGAGTCCGTCCTGAAACACGGGGGCTTTGCGCGTCCTCGGTGAAGGCCGTGCATTAATAGCTTGCGTGACATTCTGATGTACCTGATCTCTGAGAAGTGCTGAAGATTGGCTGTCGGCAGCCAAGGATACAGAAAGGGCAGAATTGACAGTGTAAATAAGGGACGGGGACGTCCTGATCCCCTATGGGATTTGTTGTATTAATCAACACTCTGTCGCCACCTTCTCTCGAAAGGACAGCTCTGCAAACATCACAGGGAGGCGTTGGGCTACTTTAAGTTTCTGATATAAAGAATTTCCAGACAGCTGACATCTTGACAGTTTGTATTTTCTGCCCACGTGCCTCAGGATCACTGCAGTGTGTGACGGATCCTTACGATCTGCTGTCGCTGATGTACATAAGGCAGACGTGGGAGGTGAAATAGATTGGGTTTTGGTTCTGCCTATGGTAACTGTTTGCGATCAATTAAAAAATGCCTGGATTGGCCCCGATTCTGATGTTTGTCTCCTTGGGACGTCGCTGGTGTAATTGAGGGACGTCGTTACTTACCTCATACAGCATTCTAATTATTTTAAATATTGGAGATAGAATGGGCCATCTTTTTGTGGCACATAAGAGATGAATAGTCACAACAGGCTGCTGACAGTCTTTAGGTTGTTCGGTAAGTTGGTTGTATAAGCTGGAGTGTTCTGCACGGGGAGCTGTACCTATTTATACCTCACGGCACTGTACGCGGCGTGGTTCTTTATCGGCTTTGTGTTTGTGGCTCTGTGGTTTGACGTGGTGTGCCATCTTGGAGCCTTCGCATGCTGGTTTAGAGGCTAGTAGGGGAGATTCTCGTTAGCTTGTTGGATGTTTTGTCTGAGGGAATGTGAAGTTTTTATAGCCGTTTGAGAAATGCACACTCAGCAAAAGTGCCAGCTCCCAGATTTACCCTCCCCCGGGTTTAGGCAGGGCCTGTAACCCGGCCGTACCCTCCCCCGGCGGAGGCGGGACGGGGCCTGTAACCCGGCCATACCCTCCCCCGGCGGAGGCGGGACGGGGCCTGTAACCCGGCCATACCCTCCCCCGGCGGAGGCGGGACGGGGCCTGTAACCCGGCCGTACCCCCTCCCCCGGCGGAGGCGGGACGGGGCCTGTAACCCGGCCGTACCCTCCCCCGGCGGAGGCGGGACGGGGCCTGTAACCCGGCCGTACCCTCCCCTGGGCGAGGTGAGGCGGGACGGGGCCTGTAACCCGGCCGTACCCTCCCCTGGGCAAGACGAGGCGGGACGGGGTGAGACGGGGCCTGTAACCTGGCCGTACCCTCCCCCGGGCGGGGCGAGGCGAGGCGGGACGGGGCCTGTAACCCGGCCGTACCCTCCCCTGGGCGAGACGAGGCAGGACGGGGCCTGTAACCCGGCCGTACCCTCCCCTGGGCGAGGCGAGGCGGCGGGACGGGGCCTGTAACCCGGCCGTACTCTCCCCAGGGCGAGGCGGGACGGGGCCTGTAACCCGGCCGTACTCTCCCCAGGGCGAGGCGAGGCGGGACGGGGCCTGTAACCCGGCCGTACTCTCCCCAGGGCGAGGCGAGGCGGGACGGGGCCTGTAACCCGGCCGTACTCTCCCCAGGGCGAGACGAGGCGGGACGGGGCCTGTAACCCGGCCGTACCCTCCCCCGGGCGAGGCGAGGCGGGACGGGGCCTGTAACCTGGCCGTACCCTCCCCTGGGCGAGACGAGGCAGGACGGGGCCTTTAACCCGGCCTTACCCTCCCCCGGGTGAGGCGAGGCGGCGGGACGGGGCCTGTAACCCGGCCGTACCCTCCCCCGGGCGAGGCGAGGCGGCGGGACGGGGCCTGTAACCCGGCCGTACCCTCCCCTGGGCGAGGCGAGGCGGGACGGGGCCTGTAACCCGGCCGTACCCTCCCCTGGGCGAGGCGAGGCGGGACGGGGCCTGTAACCCGGCCGTACCCTCCCCTGGGCGAGGCGAGGCGGCGGGACGGGGCCTGTAACCCGGCCGTACTCTCCCCAGGGCGAGGCGAGGCGGCGGGACGGGGCCTGTAACCCGGCCGTACCCTCCCCTGGGCGAGGCGGGACGGGGCCTGTAACCCGGCCGTACCCTCCCCTGGGCGAGGCGAGGCGGGACGGGGCCTGTAACCCGGCCGTACCCTCCCCTGGGCGAGGCGAGGCGGGACGGGGTCTGTAACCCGGCCATACCCTCCCCTGGGCGAGGCGGGACGGGGCCTGTAACCCGGCCGTACCCTCCCCTGGGCGAGGCGAGGCGGGACGGGGTCTGTAACCCGGTCGTACTCTCCCCAGGGCGAGGCGGGACGGGGCCTGTAACCCGGCCGTACCCTCCCCTGGGCGAGGCGAGGCAGGACGGGGCCTGTAACCCGGCCGTACCCTCCCCCGGGCGAGGCTGGACGGGGCCTGTAACCCGGCCGTACCTTCCTCCGGGCGAGGCGGGACGGGGCCTGTAACCCGGCCGTACCCTCCCCCGGCGGAGGCGGGACGGGGCCTGTAACCCGGCCGTACCCTCCCCTGGGCGAGGCGAGGCGGCGGGACGGGGCCTGTAACCCGGCCGTACTCTCCCCAGGGTGAGGCGAGGCGGCGGGATGGGGCCTGTAACCCGGCCGTACCCTCCCCTGGGCGAGGCGGGACGGGGCCTGTAACCCGGCCGTACCCTCCCCTGGGCGAGGCGAGGCGGGATGGGGCCTGTAACCCGGCCGTACCCTCCCCTGGGCGAGGCGAGGCGGGACGGGGTCTGTAACCCGGCCGTACCCTCCCCTGGGCGAGGCGGGACGGGGCCTGTAACCCGGCCGTACCCTCCCCTGGGCGAGGCGAGGCGGGACGGGGTCTGTAACCCGGTCGTACTCTCCCCAGGGCGAGGCGGGACGGGGCCTGTAACCCGGCCGTACCCTCCCCTGGGCGAGGCGAGGCGGGACGGGGCCTGTAACCCGGCCGTACCCTCCCCCGGGCGAGGCGAGGCAGGACGGGGCCTGTAACCCGG